>NC_136489.1:19635514-19753014 GCF_053919585.1 Euprymna scolopes | reverse complement strand
AATAACAAAACACTTTCTCATGTTTTTAATCGCTGTCCCTCTCGACTGAAAAAAACTCTTTGAATAATCAATCATTTTAACGGTTTTATTTTAACATTATTCGATATTCTCTTTATTAATATTTTTTTCATTTTGTTTCAGCAAGCAATATTTCCGATGGACTAACGAAAATACTGTCAGAATTCTACGATTAACTAAAAGAAATAATTATTTATGCTTTAATTTTGTGTATTTATCACCTAAAAACGTCATCCAATGGTAATCACTCTTGTTGTTTGTCTTATCTTCTAGAAATAACGACAGACAGTTATGTATAAAAATTATATAACTTTATTATCTGTAAACAAAAGAAAAGAGTAACACGCCCAATAAATGATAAAAAAGATTTTATGAACTCGATCGCCAGTCAGTTGCGAATCTAGTTTATATAAAACTAGCAGGCGGCCGGACATTGCCTGATCGTAAAATATGCTTTCATATGATATTATGATTAATACAGATTTCGTAATTAATTTATTATTGGGTCCAATATTTAGTAATGCTTTAACAAGTTAAAATTAAATGACTCGTGCGCTTCCAATAAGAATTGAAACCAAAACGTTTATCGTAGGCATTAACGTCAAAGGAAATATCTTTTTACGTTAATGCCTGTGCTATAAAGACATGTTTGCTGCAAGGCTAAAAATTAAAACATGAACCAATAGCTGTTACGTTACATATGCATATTCGTAATCCCGTCGTTCGACCTTCACCTGGCACATTCCATTTTTTTTATTTTCAGACTTTTGCATCGATTACACCAAATATAAAGTTTTCCATCGGTTCGAATATTCTATATATCAAGGTTCATGTCTGTAGACCAAAAACTAACAAATGATTTGTGTAGGCAATTTATTTTAAACAAATATAAATATACAAAAATATATATATAGAAAGAGGGTTACGTTTTCTTTAACCTTTTTACGCAAAAATTACGCAAGTACAAATAACGTAAAATATCTGCATGGATATAAGAAAACCGAAAAAAACTACAGGGAAATTTATCTTTTGTATATAAATGCAATTCCACGACCGGTATATAACACATTTGAATTTTGTTTTTATATAAATAGAAAAACAAAGGTTTTAATATAAATATCAATACGTAAAAAAAAAACAATTATAGAATTATAGATTTTTGAACATCCTCGCATCTACCTATAAACGCAATTTACTCAATCTAGACTTCGGTGTAAATGTAGGCAGCAATAGAGTATTCCCATCTGTAGGCAACTTATTACAGATAGTAACATTTACAAACGGTTTAATGTCAATGAACAGTTATTTTATTTCAGAAGAGTTGTGTGTGCCTATTGATTAACCGTGTTTCTTTTTTCTGAACAAGTGCGTGTTTGTATCTAGTACGCTTTATATCTTTCTAGTGATATTTTCGTAGACACAAGGAATAATATGCGCACTGTGTTCTACATCAATTTGCAAAATATACGGTTAACTATAATATACGTTACTGATTTCTCAATTACTTAACTGCTATAGTAAATTAATTTTTTAATAAGAAAATAAAATTGTTGTATCTTCTTACGGTGAAAATAATTGCAACAAAATATTCATATATACAAATCAACAAACTACCGTACAATAACTTAAGAATATTTATGTAATAATCTACTTGTTCCTTCCTTTGTCTATAAATTACACTTTATCAATACCTAATACAAGTTTTGAATGTCAAACTACTTTAAAAAGTCCAAATTCACAAAACTTAGCTTCATCCAAGCTAATCTGTCAACCCTAAAAAGAGGATGTATGAGTGATCTACTTTAAAGTCGCCTCGTTTTCGAATATCATTATAATAATTTACAATCATGATTGTAAATGTACGAGAAACCAACTTGTAGTAAGTTAAACGTGCCAAACGTTACGTAACATAGGGTACAGTCGAAAAAAAAAGGGAAAAGCAAAGAAGTGTCTGACAAGAGATATTGAACTAAAGGTATGAATTAAAGATTGCATCTTACAACGTGATTGTATTATTTGTAATGAATTATGCAACACAATGATACTATATTAGTACTTATTTATTTATCCCATGTAGGCCAGTTCTATATTGGTCAGTTCTATATTTAAGATTAAATATACGCTAATCCATAGAAATGGGAAATTTATGTTGGCTGCGTGTTATTTGTTTTTCAGCTCAGGAACTAATTTTTGTGCTATGCAGAATAATATCAGCTTTATTAAAATATATTTTTTATTAAATGTATTTCTTATTCCTTTGAATTTCCCCGGGTTATACTAGTAATTAATATTAGTTAAACAGTCTAGTAAAATACTTTACTGCGATTTAGAAATTATGTATCCGTTTAGGTATTTTTTTTTCGTACAACGCTTGTGTATGAATCTTTCTAGAATTTCTTTTCTAATAACTATATAGCTTGCTGAACAATAAATTAGCGTTAGCATCGTCAGTAAATATATGACCGGCATAGTTCATTACTAATGGTATATGACTGCCTGTTATGTTATGTACCGATAAGTTACTGAAACCGCGTTAAACATAGAATATCTTATAATCCTAATGGTAATCACTCGATAAATTAGGCAACTAGAGAGCAGTAGTCCAGGAACTGTCAAAAAAGGATAGGTGAAAGTATATTTCATTCTATTTAACAATCGAGTACAAAGGTCGAATTTTATGTAGACAGTGTCGTGCTCATAATTGCGTTCGTTGGGCGTACAATTGATTAAAGAAAAAAGCGATGCGTTCGTTTCCCAGCCTCACAAGATTTAAGCTGCTGTTTTACCTACTCTGGATTTTTACCGAAAGATGTATTTTGAGATCGCAACAGACGGTTTACCCTTGTGCTACTAGATCAGGATGTTTAAAGATGCCGGTTTCTTGACATAAAATGCATTAATTCGTGATGCCATACTTTTATTGATTGTTTACAATGCACATCAAATCCTACAAAGTTAATAACAAGAACGCAGATTTTCCTTAACAAAACAAACCCAACTAAGAAATATGAATAACTATTTAAAATTATAACAAAGTTGAAGCATAAAACCTTTACAAAAATCGTTAATATATTGTAATACGAAACTACTTGCCTACACAGAATGTTTTCCGCACAACGGGTGTACGGGTTACTTTTCTTTTTACGTATAAGGATATTTTCTATTCGCATCTCCCTAGGTGTCCGCGTAGAGTTTGAGTTTCAGTATATGTCACTTTCTCTATGGATGAGTCACTAACCTTCTGTGTTTGGAGACAGGTTTTGAATGCCCTAAAACTTGTATGCCTGCACATCTCTAAATTATAATTTATTTTGCGTTAAAGTTTAATTGTTTTCTTTCATTAGACAAAAGCTAACGGATTTCTAGTATATTTAATGTTTACGTGCTATAAATAATTATTATAAAATTAAATTTACAGATTTTAAATTTCATCTATTTATATAAATATTAATACTAATATTTATTGGCTTCATTTACTCACATAAAATTAATATACGAAGTATAGATTTATGCGTAAACTATAAGTATTTACTTCAAAAGTGCTCAATACGTAGGTAGAGCTAGTTAGTAATTTATGAAATATACATGGCGATTAAGCTACACTGAATATTCGGCGTTTCATCCACTCTAGGATTTGTCAGGCTTATGCGCCTTATAAGCCTGACGAATCCTAGAGTGGATGAAACGCCGAATATTCAGTGTAGCTTAATCGCCATGTATATTTCATAAATTACTATATATATATATATATATATATATATATATATATATATATATATATATAAGCGAAAATGTATGTATGTTTGTTTGTGTGTATGTATGTGTGTATGTTTGTGTGTCTGCTAAAAACTTTCGACACACGCGACGAAAATTCACAAACTCGGTATCATATCAAAGCTCCATCCTTCGCTTAAAAAATATCGAACAATTGGCCAAAAACGTTAACTTTTTCACCCCGGAATCGACAATTTTCCACAGGGAGGGGATCAACAAAAACGGGTTTCTCGTAACGATGCCCGATTTTACGCATGCGTCAGATGACGTCATGACGTCGAGACCTGATTTACTTTAAATAGTTGAAAAACCGAGTAAATTTCATATCCGTCGCTTTAGCGCAGTTGCTTAACGCGTTTGTTCATTATCTAAACGTTTTGGGTTCGAATCGTGGTGTGAAATGTTTTTTTTTTCGATTTTTTTTAAATTTAAATATTGAACCCTGTATTATTTAAGCCATTTTTCACGTAACGTTCGTTTTCCTGGTTTTTTCTTTTTTTTTTTTTTACTTCGCTTATTCTTAGAGACACCCGGATATCCGCCGATTTTTTAAATTTTTATCTCGAAACAGGCTCATTTAAGCCATTTTTCACGTGTTCGTTTTCTGTTTTCAACGTTCGTTTGCCTTACGTTAGATTTTTTTTGTGTTGTTTTATGTTTTGATTACCCCCCCCCGCTTAATTAAAACGTTGTTTGCTTTTCTTACTTCGCTTATAACAATCCTTACATCGTCGTCGTAACGCTCGACGACTTTCAAACATCTTTTACTAACTCATTCTGGATGGCCGATTTTATTATCAGGGCTTCGGGTTCGATCCCCACCCCCACCCCGGTTTCTTTTTTATTTCATACCACACACACCTACAAACACCCGGGCAACGCCGGGTACCCCTGCTAGTATATTATAAAAGTGTCCCCACTGATTGCAAATCGACATTTTGATTGATTTACTTGATTACATACTATCAACAAACACGTATTTCGAGAAGTAAAATACAGATCGAAAAATTAATCCACTGCAGTATTTGTGGGTGTTCTCCTTGTGCGTTATATCTTAGAAAAACAATTTAAAACATAACTTTGGAAACACTTTGTTTTAAAATATGAAATATGAATAATAAATTTATTTTTTGGTTATTTTCATTTCAAATTTTCATCGTTCGTATTCTGAACGTCAATTGATATTATTTCGGTTTAATATAACTAAAATTTGATTGAAACCAATATTTTTCATTTGTATAATATTTTCCTAGTTCCTTTCTAGGTTTATCCGTATATTACGCTTTGGAAAATAACCAAATACAATTTTTTATCTACAATCTGCTTCAGAAAAAAACCAAATGCGCTGAACTGAGCTTTACAAAAGCCAATCTATAACCCGTGGACAAAACTATGAAAGGACTTCCCTTTAATGCACTTTTGTTTTCGAATATCAACATAATAATATATGACTTTTGTTGTGGTAGTCTGAGAAAGGAACACGTAGTGTAACATTTTGGAGTGGCGTTCATTTATATGTCGTATTATTGTATGTTGTGTTACTAAATGCCTTTAGTAGGGTTCTCCAGTATTTGAACCATTTGTTACTCTTACCGTTTATTTACGTTCCATGATCGTCAAAGTGTGATGCGTGCGTGTGTATCAAACATAACATAAACACAAACATGTATTTCGACATAATTCATCAACTTTTCAACTGCGTCGTTGGTCTTTTAGTCCACCTGGGAATTTCATCTATTCCTGGATGGAAGTTTGAACCTGTGGGCGAATGCATTTCAACTCCAAGACGATGGTTGATTTTATATATATATATATATATATATATATATATATATATATATATATATGTTTTATTATTTCCAAAGTACCAAATGCAACAGAATTGTAAAGATGGTGGGTTCCTTCTACCGCTCCAGAAGATATCTCACTACTGATGCAATTCTCTATCTATATAAAAGCCAAGTACGTCCAAGGATGGAATACTGCTGCCATATCTGGGCAGGAGCTGCTAAAAATAGCCTATCCTGCCTTAACAGAGTACAAAATAGATTCGTGACTTAGTGGGGGATGCCCTTTTCTCTTCCCTGCAACCTCTCTCCCACTTCTGTGGACGTTGCGAGCCTGTATTTGTTTTACCGTTATTTCCATGGCAAGTGATCGTCTGAACTCCAATCTCTGGTCCTTCCTCGGTAATCTTTTACGAAAAACACCCGTCTAGCTGAAACCACTGTCAAAAATTTTCCCCACTCTCTATCTGTGCCTAAATCAAAACGTAAATCCCATGAACACGGCTTCTTTCTTAGAACAGCACGCCAGTGGAACTCTGTTCCGTCTGCCTGTTTCCCACCTGACTACAACTTGAATGTCTTCAAATCCAACGTAAACAAATTCCTGATGAACCGCCCTCTTAAGTAGATACTTTATGAAATCTCAGCACTAACGTACAACGTACTGTACATGCAATAACCCTAATCTCTGAATGGCATCCAGGCCTGATAAGTGGTGACCTCCTTGTAAAAAAATGAATATTTTTGTTTTGGTAGTTAATTCTATTCTCCATTTTGAGACACGTCAGCTCCCTCCCCAGTTAAGGGGGACAACCTGTTAAACCGTCCGCTCTGTTTTACGTCCTCTTTCTAACTCATCTATTTTCTCAGCAAGCTAGAACACGTGATAACAGACACGTACTTCCAATCAGTTGCTCAGATGCTTCCGGTGCCCGTCTCTAGTTTACATCTTGACATTTTTTGACAACTTTTATCAAAACACAGCTTTACATCTCATCTCTTGCTCACCTAGCCAGTTACATAGATAGATAGATCGACTGATAAATATATACATACATATGTACAAAGATAGATAGATATATCGATAACCAGATATAAAGATAGATATATAGATATATGAGAGGTAATTTCTTTTCTGTTCAACAACTATATAAGAGTAATAATTTCGACATGCAATGATTTCACTCGAGGAAAGGTGGCAGCTAAATGATACGTAAAAAATAAAACATTGGAAAGAAACAGGGCTAAAATAAATGGTATTTCTGCCAGAAGTTGCAGGACTTAATAAAGTAAATTAAAAATTAGATCTTACATAATTCAACATTAACAAAGAATATCGCTTTCTGAGTATTTATTAACCACTTATTATTTTGGGTCAGTCTTATAGGAACACTATTTTTATAGGAATGTTAATAAAAATATAGTTGCTGCGGTCTCTGTATTTTTTCTATACTCTAAATATAATGTTTGTTAATGAGAATTTGCGATATCTAGACAGAACATTTGTCCCTTCCATCTTTTAAATTTTTCAATTTATTTTTAGCTAAATATATGTCCCTTTCCGTGGAATTTTCAAGTATTTTGCAGTTTTATATTTATTTTACTTGAAAATAAAAGATAGAAACATTTGTCGAAACGTTCAATATATTTATAGATAATGTTCTTTTATGATTTAAACAACGCAGTATCTAAACGGAGAAAACGTGTTCGGGTCAGCTAGTTATTTATAAAATTAATAATTAAAGAATACAACTACGTAATCCTTATACTTCACTAAAGCTCCTAGTAAAATACTTTAATAGTTTTCCTACGTAGAAGCAAGAGTTTCTTAGGTTTTTCATATCTCACGTGAAACATCTATATACGTGTCCCGAAAATATATAAGAAATTTACTTCCCTTCCTATTCCCAAATGTAGATTTTAAACACATTCCAATTATAATTCAGTGTATTTGCTTAGTGCTTTAAAATATGTTTCACTATTTGTCTTGGGAATTTATCACATTTAAATGTCAATATTGAACGCTGAAATACCGACTATAAATTGATTACATTTCAAATTGAATTCCTTTCTTCGCAAAATCTCTATCAATGAATCTGATATAAATGTAGTCTAAGCATCACTACACTAATCAATGCGATACAAACATTTAAGATTGTCATTTATATACCCTATTGAATAAGAATTTATGGCGACTTCTCAACGAAACAATAACATATCATCTGACATTACATGGAAGACATATACGTTATTAACGTTGAGACTAGGATTTGTTAAATTAAACTGCAACTAATTTAATTAAAAAAAAACTTTTATGATTTTGTCGAAACAGGGATCAGGTATTTAGCGGTTCATGTAAATAAATAATATGAAAGAAAAATAAAATTTTAGCGTGACTAGTTCTAAGGCGATTCATTTTATTTATTTTGTCCCGGGTGGGCGATCTGTTATAGTTACTAAGAAAGAATTACAATTTTATTACTTGAAAACCAAGACTAAACACAGGCGATAATGGCCAGTTGTTTGTGTTGATTCTGTCTGAGTCCGGCCACGGTATAAATTGTGTGATCTCAGTTGTGCTGCAGCTGAATGAATATTTCTAAATGTTTGGTTGTTTTTGTTTTACGGCATATCAACACTTTTCGGGTTATTTAATGCCAAATCCAAAGATTTTGAAGAAAATTATTTTTAATAGAATATGTTTGTTGTTTTCAAGTCGGTTTCTATTTAACCTATATTTGGGACGCTTACAGGTACTACCACATAGGATCAGAGTGTACCTGGGAGCACTGGTAATTAAAGGGGGGCTCCACACTCTTCAAAGCCCGAAAGCTGGGGCCTCACCACTGGATATAGTTTAAGGTCATATCCAGGACCCGAATGAATATTTCTAAAAATTAAATAACAATCTTTGTTTAAAATTAACAAATATCCACCTTTTTGGAGGTGACAATGATGCACGTTTCCTAATGAAGAATGGGCGTACGAATGAAAATTATTAACATGATTAAATCAAAATTAAAATCCATCAAAATACAAAAAAACATATGTTTTCAAATGCCATCGAAAACCCACTGCCTATCACCAGAAATCAAAAGACAAATATACCTCCCTTCCCTTTTATCTCCTGGAATAGATATATTGTTTTGGGGGTGCAAAATTTAATAAAATGTATGTAAAGACTGAATTTATTACTCATGATTAATTTTTAAAAAAGGGAAAAAGCTGACTGACTGGTTTCGAATCTCGCTCAATCAATCTAAAATAGAGGTTAATAATGATTAAGAAAAAATATAAAAGATGGAAGGGACAAATGGAAAAAACAGGGAAAAGAATTAGATAGAAACTACATTAAGTCCTAAAAGATTTTACCGTATGAAAAGAGAACGCTTTTCTACTGACTTTACATTACCAGAAAATGGGTCTTCATACATCAAAAAAGCTTCGTACTCAAAGAGACATTGCTTTTCACTGTGGATACTTGATTGTATTTTATTGGAGTTTACCTTCAATGTGGCAATGTTCAACCGCTCTGAAACCTAAAAACATATTTTGTTTACTATTCCATAACTACTACGCTAATTTGAATCCAATATATTTTTGTTTCAATTCTTTTTTTACCTTTTGTATTTCCCTGTAACAGATTTTAATAGGGAAGAGGAAGAAGAAAGTTTTTGTTTTTGAAAGAGTGGCAACAGAATGCATAAATGTAATAGAGGAGTGGAAGGGGGTAGGAGATTGTCTGAATATTATTGAGATCCAGTTACTTGTAAATTAGGAAATGAGAGTCAAATTTAAATCATTTCAATTTCAGTTGTTTTAAAGCTAATAAAAAAACAAAAATTGTTTTATTTAATAGAGAAAATATTACAGACGGCAGTAGGCTGGGGTAAAATTGCTAACAAAATTAAGTAACCAAAATATGTTTAAAACTGCTATATATCACTAGGTAAGATACTCAAAAAAATGCAGAAAAATCTTTAATAATATTTTAAAAGATTAAATGAATAAATCTCTTCAGAAGTAATGGAGCAGTTTGAAAAACATCACATGAATAGTTTACAAATTATAAAGCTATAATATAAAAATAATCAATTATAATAATCTATAATAAAGATTATGTTAGTTAAAGTTCCTGCGGCAATCATATTAAATAGATTATTAAAACTAATATATATATATATATATATATATATATATATATATATATATATTCCCTGACACCATTCTTCCATAAACAAATTTTTCCATAAAGAAACACTTCTGTAAAGTCTGATGAGGCTACTACACCGCGAAAAACGGTCGAGTAGCTGAAACAATAATGTAACTAAACAGAAAAAAACGGTAATAAAAAATAAAACACACACACACACACACACACATATATATATATATATATATATATATATATATTAATCTAGATAAACGTATTTGAAGGAATATCTATCTCATTATGGATGGCAATGTTATTGGTCTGATTTAATTTCGGTTAGTTCATATTTGGATTTAACCGAGAGGATTTTTATGAATTGTACGAGATTGCATTTCTACAGGAGATTGTGTTAAGCCATGTTGAAGGAGTTTTTTTATTTCCATTTAGAACACTGGAAAGTCGTTAAGATATATAACAATAACCTTATGATTGAATATGAAAATTATGAGTTAGAATTGTAGAATTGCAAAAGAGTCAACATAGTGCTCTATATAGATGAATATAAGTTCTTAAAGAATATTAAATGGCGTTTTCTGAAAGTAAAGCTCGATGGTTAAGAGTTGCCATGCAATATGAAATCATGTAGTTGGTGGGATAAGAAGGAAGCACGATTTACCAAAGAGAAACAACTGATAAAGCCGATTGAACGATTTTTAATGAACATAATAGATTATATATAAGAGAATAAGGTAAGACTGTGTGTTCTGAATGCAACGATAATATGTCGTGGAGATTATTTCTTATTTTCTATGTTATTTCAAACTGGCTGTATTTAAATTCGTCTCTTGCGTTTGCATTGTGAGACCAATTTATTTTTCGTATTGATTGTAACTATAGGGAAAGTAATTCTTTTTACTACTCCGGAAATACAAAGACTACAAATTTTAAATTCTATTGTGTAAGATTTTTATGTTTTAGAATATTCTACTAAATAGATTAAGGAATTTTCTTTAGTGTTATGTTTTTTATTAAGGTATTTAAAGAAGTTGTTTTTTATTCTGTGTATTTTTCGTTTTTGAAGAGATATATGGTTGGAGATTTTCAGATTTATTACATTAGAAGTAGCGCCTATATATGTGCGAATTTTATATCGAATTTATGTTCAGTTCAATCATTTAAATGTCCAATATTCAATGGTTATATCGGGGTTGGTTATAAATATTGGGTGGTTTTGAATTAGAATAACTTTCAAGAGAAGAAGCAGATGTATACTGCTCGGTTGGTTGCGTGTTAGTTCTGGGAATATCATTACAGGAATTTTGTTGTGGGTTGTTGTTATTGTTGTTGTTTACGGTCGCTGTATGTGTTTCTAAGGCTGGAATATTTTGATTAGAGTCATTGGTTATTATGTTATTAAGCTGGGTTTCATGAATCGGCAGTTGTATCACCGTGCAAGAATATACTACCTCTTTATCTATGAATCATTATTCAGAGGACAAGCTCTTTATTTTGGCAGTTACATTTATTTATATGAGGCATCTGAGCCTTTTAGTTTTCATATTATTAGGTGATATGATTGTTTGCACTAAATTCGGCGTAGTATAAATATAGCTGAGATTTCATAATGATCCTCGGCGTTTCGACGGACGAACACATACACATAATATTTTATAGAGTTCTTTGTTTAATAATGTACTGTACTCATGTGTGTTATTTAAAAGTTTTCGTTTATTTTGAAAAATTCTTTAGATATGTTTATTCTTACGTTCGAGCTAAAATGTATTGTCGAAATAGAAGGTCCAATCCTCGGTGTAGTTGTACAAGTCGAATAAAAACTTGTACCCGATCACGCTTTACAGAACAGATTCAAGTGAGTCTGTTCCAAATTCCGCACAAATTCATAGGTTCGCCAAGATAGACTTTAGAAAGATAGAGGCTATATCTACCGCAACGTTGTTGAAATAACACACAAGATTAGAACCGTAAACCTAATAGTCTAAATAATATAAATACGATTTTTACATTATTACTATAGATTTATATAATGTGAAACAATATCAACGACGTCTTGAATTTATGTCATGATTCGCTTTGTACACTCTTGCTCACCGCCTGACGCCATAGAAGTTAATTGGACACGATATTTTATACAAATCTTCTTTTCATTCGTAGCTTTACCTTAGGAAAAAGACATTCACCTTTTGATCTCTTAAGCTACAGACCTTTTTTCTATTAGTCATGTTATTTCGTTTGAAATGAAATAAAACTTTCTTTATGCAGTTATACGAAATAAGTCTCTGAAACTCTGAATTCCTGGTGTTAATCTTTCTATTCAAAAGCTCAAAATGATGGATTTTAGATACGTTGAACAAACGTGACAAATAAAAAATTAAAAATATGATGTATCATGATATGTTTTTGATATTTAAGGAGACGATGACAAGTCAGGAAGGCGTGGACACTGAAAAAAAAAAACTTTAAAAATGAGAAATAATTGCAAAAAGACAGTAAGACAAGGTTGCACGAATAATTTAGAGTAACTGAGTTGTTACCTATTTTTGCAAGATAAGGATAAAATAGCTCAACAAAAACGAGAACTCAGACACCGAAACACGAAATACATCAAGGACTGAACTGAAAAATAACCGTTAAATGCCATACAATATACAGAACCAACATATATAACTATGACAGGAAGTAAAAAAAGAAAATTGCATGCCATTATTAAGTGTTTTATTCTGATAAAACTAAAACCGTTCTTTTAGTTTATAAAGATTGTTTACTTGTGTAGTGACGTTTAATTTCCGAAGAAGAATTTAGGAGACACTTTGTAAATCTATGATGAGCGTTCGAAAAGTAAAACCTCCCATTCTTAGACCACCATAATGGGTACGACGGGAATTGAAAATTACATTGTTATAATGAGCTATGTAATGATGGCCTTAAAAGTGCATACCTCTGTTGCAGATATTGACTGGTTGATACTAAGAAAGCAACCCCTTGTCATGGGCGTACCTAAGAAACAGATATATTTCATTGAATATTTGGCAAAATTGCATTGAGAATGGTGGTTACTATGTAAAAATAAATTCTGGAGCACAAAAAGTTTTCTCATTTTAAATGTAAGTTTTACGTCTTTGTATCTTTTATACTTTTTGAATAAGAACATAGAAGAGGTTTTTTTGGGGTTTTTTTGGAATGAGTCTCGCACATGTGCTAACTACATTCAAAGTTTACGCTGCAATATTGTTTCAAACATAGGAGGTGTCTTCAATACTTCAATAATCTTCAAAACTTTTTTGTATAGGCACTTTTACTGATAGTACGCACATGACACTGTAATACCCTTGAAAGTAATCCCCTCTGGCTGCAAAGCACTTGTCCCGTTCCAACAACTTCTGGATGGTCCCATAAAAGTCCTCGTATCACGGCCTATTTTTCACCTTAATTGTGTCATTACGACAGCATCTAAAGTTTTTCTTCAGCTTAGGGAATTGAGTAAGGAGTATATAGAGGGTGAGGAACTGTTTTATTGCTCATTTTTGCATAATTGTTTGTGACAAAAATGGAGTTGTGGAGTTGTGGCCTACACCCTTGGGAAAAACACTTCAAATCTTCCGCATCTTCAGTTCCTCACGAATTTTTATATGTACAGTTCTCACACTGACATAAAACAGTGCACTTATTGTCTCTATAGAAATTCTTTATCTGGCTAATCAACTCTTGTGTTCTAAATTGTTTTACTCTTTCCACACTTCTCATCACCCTCTCACGGACGTACTACTTTCCTTGGACATCTTATGTTAATCCCAAACTAATGCCTGATTCATACAAGATGATCCAAAAGCAGTTTGAAATATTTGATACGTTTCTGTGGCATTTTTCGAAGTTCAAAACAGAATGTTATTGCATATCGTTCTTATAAAGTGTCCCCCTGTCTAGATTGCATTTTTGGAATTTATCAGCTATGACAGTCAGGTTTAGTAGCACTCCAATTCCTCTTGTAGCTGTGCATTTGAATCCGAAATCATAAAAATTGGACAATCATCTCAAATGATGAATTTTCAAGAGTCTACGACAATTTATATGTGTGTACAAAAACGTCTGGGAACTTATTAAAGACAGCTCCTAATGCAAGAGTAAAGCCATGTGTTAAATGCGACACAATATAGACTGACATTTAGATGAGAATAGTATTGTAATTTTCTGAATTCCTACAAAACAATTGTTTTGTAGGAATTCAGAAAATTACAATACTATTTGTTTCCCAGAGGAGCTACTACTTATCAAGCCCGAAAATAATTCGAAAATATTGTTAATGAGTTTACGATAATAACCGGGACAACAGAGTAGTCAGCTTTGGTGGTTGAAATTCATTATAGTTTCATTATTTAGAGGCCTGCTCAATAAGAACTTGTTTACATTGAACTTGAAGACGACAATATTGTAACTTGTAAAATGTAATGGGAGGCAGGCCAGCAGAACAGAGTTTCACAGGTGGGCAGTTCTAAGAAAGAAGCTTTGTTCATAAGCTCTGCGTTTATATTTAGGCATATATAGAGAATGGCGGAAATTATTGTTAGATATAAATAGGCGAGTGTTCTTGTGAAAGTTTTGCAAGAGACATGTTAGATTAAACTTCGACCTGCACTTGGCTAGCATATATTTGAAAAACTGCGCCGATAAAATTACAATTATTGTTCACAAAAGTTATATAAATCGAGTTAGGGAAGAATGAATTATCTAGACTTGCACTGAGTAGAACATCATTCAGCCAAAACTGGTATGTGTGAGATAAACAAAGATTAAGGGATCAACTCGAATTTTACTACAGTTAGAAGGGGCAGATGTCGGTTAAAAGGATATTTGAGTACACGTTAGATTAAGGTTGTATGTAAATGCTCAAAGTGATTGGTAAAAAAAAGCCTGATTTCTAATGTATGGACTGATGTAGCGAGGAACCAATCAAATCGATTTCGTCTGAACGATGCTAAATTATATTGTCTGAGTTTATGCGCAAAACAAATTTGAAAAGTCTGACAGCGTCGAAACTGAGACAAATAAAAAAAAACAGCAGCAGTCAAAACTGTGGCGATATCTCTCGGTTATATCGAGGTGATTTTTTAACGAACGATACTAAGTTTTGATCTTCTGTAACACAAACACACGCACACAGACACATATATAAGTAAGTAAGTATGTAAGTATGTACCTCCACTGGACCATCTGTAAATATGTATGTACCTCCACTGGACCACCTGTAAATATGTAACTACCTCCACTGGACCATCTGTAAAAATGTGTAGGTACCTTCACTGGACTATCTGTAAAATATATTTAAGTACCTCCACTGGATCATCTGTAAAAAAATAAACATTCAGTGTACCAGCAAGTCCTTTGAACATCAACATGAAAGAACAGTTGGCAATGATTTATATACCATACATTACGACTATGTAATCCCTACAGCAACCTACATTGAAAATGCTGCTGTCAAACCTGACATAGTTATATGGAATAAGTCAGAGAGAGTTGCAACCTTGGTTGAAGTGAGTGTCCCTAATGATGGAGGTCTGTAGACCAAATATCCTGGTCTCGTGTATGATATGAAAAGAAACAGGAATCTTAGGGAGATATGAATCATATCAGTTATTATAGGTGTCACAGGGCTTAGGAAGAAGAACCCGAAGTCCTACATTACTGATATTCTTGGTTCACTAAGTGCAAAAGAGATTCAGACAAATTCACTTAAGAGAACAACGTGAATACTTCATTAAAAACCAGGGGACTGTATACAGCATTACAATCTTCAAAGAAAGAAAAAAAAATCATATACGCAATTATATATACGATAATCATTTTTACAAAGAAATATTTAATATAATTATTTAATACACAAAAAGTAGTGTTTCATTATTACGCAACGATCAATCTAGGAAGTGAGAATTACTGCCTGTAAATCATGACTCCTAGATTACCATCCTACATTTCGACCACCAGAGATTAACACAGGACTTGAGTTAAATTAATTACCTGTAAATAACATGCCAAAGAGTATGAATAGTATCCCTCAGACAGTATTCAACGAAAGGAATTAAAGTCGGAATGTTGCCTAATATAAAAACACATCCTCGCCGTTCGTTTACAACGTGCATCCCGTTTTGCGATATGTTCCCCACTTTCGGTAAAAGTACACACCTCTTTCTATTTGTTCGATTTTCCTCGAACAAAACGAAAATATATGATAACTCTGCTTGTAATCGATTGTTTAATGGCGACCTTCCTGTTTGGCGCGATATTTGGGTCATAAAGCAGCGTATCTTGATTGATGTTTCTTGTCTATCACATGTGGGCACGGCACAAAGAGATTTATCAGAACAATATTCCCAATTCTTTTGGGTGCTTACTATTGATCGTCGCGAATTGAATTTATTGTTCCGGTCCATTCCAAAGAAAAAGAATAACGTTTTGCTAGATGCGCTCTATTTAGTGTTTCCCATTCAGACAAGACAGTCAATTTTAATTGAGATTGATCGTTCACATAGGCAGGTTTTTTTTCTGTACGAGAATACGGTTTTAAACTTAAATCAATTTATAACCTCTTTTAGGGCGTTCCTTTGTTCTTTAAAAAAGTGTTTACAGAAAGGAAAATTGTGTTTTACAATGTTTTAAAATACTCCGCGTAATGAAAGAATCGTTTGCGAGATGTTATCAGATTTCTTGCCATTTGAAGATTCCGCGAGACAAAACGCAACTCTGCAATCACATTAATTCATAGGTCATGTCTAATATCGCCTAGATACAGACCTAAGAGTAACCGATATGAGATAGAAGGTAGATAGAAAGATACATCAAGTAATGCACGCACACGGATTAAAATATATATATATATATATATATATATACATATATTTACGTTTTATATATTAAAAAAGTAAAGTATATTACAAAAAAAGTGTTTGTTTTTTTTTTGCTAAATTAGCACTTATTTTTCTTAGTCAAAACAAAAATCGCATTTGTACCATAGGTCTAAATGCCCTAAGTTCCTTGTATATAGACCAACTATTGACACTGTATTTTGGTAGAGACTATACCTCACACAGGCAGACATATAATGTCACTAGTCAATTATAATACAGTTGTATTTCTGTTTGTTCTGAATTTGGTTCATTTACATGAAAGTAAGTTGTTTTCTTATATATATATATATATATATATATATATATATATATATATATATATTCCTTTTCCTGTATGATTTCTAAACATACTATTTTTCAAAAGGACTCAATATTCCAGAGAATATCTCATTTGTATATTACATTAAATAAAATATGTTTCAATAATTAGCTCTAATTTTTTAATAGAAATTCGTATTAAAATCGTTTTAAGTATTCTATTTAAAAATATTATATAAAATTGATTTATTTAATTTTTTAAAATTTAATTTACATATAATTTATTTTTAATTATAAGTATAACAAACATAAGATGCGTTTAAAACAAAATTAAGTTTCCATTTAAACTAAAAGTTATATCCTTTTAAGCTATGAGATATTATTTCACTGTTCGGATGGGTGTGCGGCGGTGGCTGGGTGTTTGGAGGTGTGTGTTGAGCAAAAAAAAAATAGTAGGAAGGCAAGCTCGAAACCGTACCGCGAAGGAGGAAAAGAACGGGAAAAAGTGACGTCTTTGCTGTTACGACAACCACTAAACGGGGAATGACGTAGGTTTAAATTAAGGGTAGAAAATTAGCAATAGGGGATGACTTTAGAAAATATCGGTGAAAAAAGCGACCCCTCCCTGTAGAAAAGTGTCCAGTGGAGGAGAGAAGAAATTAATGTTTTTAGCCAATTTTGTTGTATTTGTCGTCTGAAGGGTCGAGCTTAGACCAGAAATTGCCTGAGTAATTTGGTAGAGATCGCAAAGGTCGTTTTTCTTATTCGATCCTTATTATGATCCCTTAACATTTATTTTTTTGGGCTCAAATAATGTTATTACGTTAGATTCGTATCCAAGGAACCGATATCTAAAATTGAAAGTGTTTAGACCCAAAATTGGTGGAGGAGTTTTGTAAACTTCTCAAAGGACAAATCGTTGAACTTTAACCCCTTAACAGCACAATTTCTGATTGAGAACCAGTTACAAAGATTTTCCTACATCTCCATACCCTGTATATCAAATTTCGAGTCTGTAGACTGAAAATTGACAGAATTATTATGTAGGGAAATGTACACAGACAGACACACACATACAGACAGACAGACACTTTCACTTTTATATATATATATATATATATATATATATACTAGACGTACATACCCGGCGTTACTAGGTAAAACCCTTTTAAAAATATCGGCAAAAAAGTGACCCCTCCCTGTTGAAAATTGCCCAGTGGAAAGTGAAGAAATTAATGTTTTTAGGCCATTTTTTATTTGTCGTCTCAAGGGTCGAGCTTCAAAACGATACTGATCTTGTGAAAATCCGTCGCCTTTGTTGAAAGTTTTAGGCAGACATGAAAACATACATACATACATACATACATACATTTATATATTGGTAACTCAAATTTTCGACCCAAACCGATTAAAAAGATTGCCCTATCTCTGAATACGCTTTATGTAAAATTTCAAATGTTTAGACCAGAAATTGTCTGAGTAATTTGGTAGAGACCGAAGAGGTCAATTTTTTAACTTTGACCCCTATTATGACCCCTTAATATTTATTGTTTTGGGCTCAAATCAAGTTTAGTTAGATTCATGTCCAAGGAACTTATATCTAAAATTTCAAGTGTTATGCCCAAAATTGACGGAGGAATTTGGTAGACTTCTCAAAGATCGAATCATTGAAGTTTGACCCCTTAACTCCCAAATTTCTGACCAAAAACGAATTACAATGATTTTCCCAAATCTCAGTACCCTGTATATTAAATTTCGAGTCTGTATACTGAAAATTGACAGTTATTGCGTAGAGAAATGTACACAGACATACAGACACTTTCACAGATATATATATAAATTCGTATTTCTGCCTGTTTGTTTATTTGTTTGTTCACAATTTGATTAATATATACAAAAGGTCCATTACTTTAATGCTTCATTCATTTCTATATAAAGTATGATTTGTGTAAAATAGACGATTGAGAGACGTCGTCATTTGCATATTACATTAAGGAAAATCGATTTATTAAATAGCGGTGTGTTAGTTATTATTTATAGTGAGAGAATTGTTTAAAGGGTTTTATTTAATTGTATTATTTAAATTTGATTGATATTGATAACATTTTTAATTTTATTTATTTTTACCAACATCGATTTTTATTTATAAAACAGTTTGAGTTATTTGAGTTTTGATTATTTTCCTTTCTTCTTTTTTTTTTTCTTTTTCGGCAGACAATCAAGCTAAAAATAATTCACACAAACATCCAAGTATTATTTTGGGAATCAGTTCAAACAAAATAATTTCCGTTATATCGCACTTAACGTTTTGGTCCAGTGGATTTTTATTTTAAAATAAACAAACAATCCAATTCCACTACGATTCTTCATTTAAAACAAAAACAAAATAAAAAACTTTCATTTAGGTTTTTTTACCAGTTTGTTTTCTTCACATTTTTTTTTGACATCGTAAACTGCTAATGTTTTTTTTTTCTTTTAATAGTACAATAAGTCATAACTCATCATTTTTATAACATAAAAATGTGTATTTCGGTTTACACAAATTCTATTTTGGTATTTTTGAAATCAAATTATTTACAACTTGTTTTCGTTGCAACAAACTGTAATAAAAAATCTTTCTGGACTTAAACTGAAATATAGCCATAAAAAGGTGCTAAATATCTGGAGAATATCTTCTCTTCGTATCCCTTCTGCCGAAATATCTGGTGGAGAGTTTGTCACGTACTTCAGGTTTTTTCGGGGAGGAGAGTTACATTTCCGTGTTTTTATTCGGTCTTTTATTCTTGAAATTTTTGTTGGGGTAACGTTATTATTATTATTATTATTATTATTATTATTATTATTATTATTATTATTATTATTATTTATTTATTTATTTATTTATTTATTCGAGAGTAACGACCATCCGTTTCAGTGAATGAGACTTCGTCAGGCGACTTTGGACCATTCGATGCAAAAGGAAAAAAGAGAAAAGACTGTTCGGGGTCACCTGACGAAGTCTCATTGATTGAAACAGATGGCTGTTTGTAGCGACCAAATGTAACTGTTTACCCTCGAATAAATAATAAAAAATAGATTGTTTTTGTTACCGAACACCATCACACAACCTCGTTGTATTCATTAGTGAATACTTTTGAACATCTCAAGCCTGAATATATATATATATATATATATATATATATATGGGGGTGTATGTATATATATATATATATATATATATATATATATATATATATATATAAAGGGATTATGGTGCAAAATTGACTAAGCACATTGTTAGAAGTATTATTAATTGCTTCTACTCTGTTCCTGTACTTTTGGTACCTACTACTAGGTCCGCGTTTCCTTCTTTTTTCAAGGATAGTTGGCCTTACATTCGAAATAATAATATCATTTAGCAATATATATGCCAGTGTACTGCGGGTTATGTTAGGCGAGCTTCTTCGCATTTGTAGACTCATATAATCCAGCACGTTATCCAAGATAATACAGGGTAGAATATAGACTGTGAGTGCCCCTTCTTTTCAAATTTAGACTCTGCTATTGGTCAGCATTTGATTTAGAATCCTTGTTGTGCAAATAAGTATAAAATAGAATAGTTTGAAGTACAGGGAATTCCAAACACAATTTACAAATTTTGGAAACTGTCTCTATCGTGATTTGAAAACCATTTTATTTGGCGCCGCCAAAAGGAATCGTTTAAAACGTTAAAATTCTTTAAGGAACTTTAGCCACCTCCCTTCTACATTTTCCTCTCTCGTGAAGCCATTTTAATCGCTTCATATTCGTTTATTGAATTAAATTGTTTATTTTGATCGTCTTTTGGCAACTTTAAATTATATTTAGTGATCCCTTATTGCTCTTTATTTTCCCATTAACATTATTTTCATTGCTATCGATGTTTTCGCTTATCTTTATTATTTCCATGCGTGGAGCATTCTATGTAAGAAATGACGATTGGCCACAGGCAAAAGAACAAGATTCTTCCCGCGTAATGTTCAATAAAAATCGACATTATTTCTCCGAGTTTATAAAAGCAAGGGATTTCCGGTCGCTGCCGACTAAGATACTGGTTTAAAACCATTATGTTAATGCGTTAGCTACATTTCGTAGCACTTATAAGGCTCTGAAAGACGAAACATATAACGGTAACTATATATATATATATATATATATATATATACATATATATACATATATATAATTATTTTCCACAGCCTAAACAACGTCGCAGCCCAAAAGAACCAAGAAAGCCAACAAATCGGAAGTCCAAGACTCGAGTTTCGCCCTCATTTGGACTCATCAGTTAGACACATCCGCGCTCAGGACTTAAAACCCGAACCTCTTGCCTGCAAGGTGAGCAACCTACCAATTGATCTGTGTAAGTTAATAGACATTCTTGCGTGTGTGGCCTTTTTGTTTAGCCAGAATATTGGTTGAAGGGAGAAGGCAGTAATCCCATATAACAAAAATGCGTGGTTGTTCCATACTGATTTTCTGAAAGGTATACGGGGCGGCCGTATTCGTTGGTGAGTTGAATATGTTTTGGTATTATTTTGTTATGTCCAAATTTACCTAACCTCTTGTATTGTTATATAACCCACCCAGACCTATGATTTCCGATTTCTGCTTATGGATTACAACTTAATGCATTAATTAGTTAATCAATTAATGTGATTTATCATGAAATGTCCTTTTACTTTCATTTCTTGATTTTATAAAACAGTTCTCCAATTTTTTTCGAATCAACGACACAGTTCTAGTAATACTTAACATTTGATAAAAAAGCATATTTTTTAAAGTTCAAGGGTTTACTTTTTCTTTATTGTAAGTTTCTGTTTTGCTTTTTGATGGCGTAATAAATATTGTAATTTATGAAATATTTCTTTTCATTATCAATTATTGTAGCTTTTATATACATATGTGAACAAACACACATACACACAAACACACACACATATATGTATATATATATATAGTGTACGTGTGTATAATAGAACGAAATATATGTATATAAGTAGATATTAGTTATGTAAATCGATGCTTAAAAAGTTAGATAGATAGATAGATTGGCAGATATATAGACAGATATATAGATGTATGTATACTAAAATAGTAGACCTAAATATCTAATTTCTCACGTAAGCGTAGCCTCCTCATACAATTCGTATTTATGAAATGATTTTTTCTCAAGTCGATTTATTTAGAACACTAAAAGGGTATTGAATATTTAGTTCGACATTATCTCATCATTTCTTCCTCCTTTTCGTTTAACGTTCACTCAAAATCGAACTTTTGTGAGGTAGAAAACTATTAAGTATTATTTTTATTATTTTAACTATATATTTTCTTCATTGTTGTCTGCAAAATGGCTGCCAATCCAGCATCTGCTTTAGTTTCGTGTAGGCATTTTGATTGCTTTTAAGGTTCGACCGTAGAAAGACAAAGTTTTTTTTTATTTCATTTATTTTTGATGGACATTTCTTTTCTGCATCACTTGGTTTTCGTCTGAATTTCCAGTGTGGAATTTTCAGGGAAAGATAAAGGAAAGTGATCTAGTTCATTCAAGAATAAGAAAAATATCCCGACCGCCATTTTGTTTTAAGTATATTGCTCTTTCGTAAAGTCTCGTTTCTTTCGAAGTTTTAATAAAGGATCAAAGAAGCGAAAGGAAACGTCAACCACCATGTTTAAGTGATGTTACCCTATATAAAAAAGATGGTCTATTTAGGATATAAGTTCCAACAATCAAATTCTCATTTTTCTTTTCATGTTGATTATAGATAAATACCTACGATAACTATAATGTTAAGGCATAAAGAAAATAATAATATAGCGATGTTAATTATCTATTATATGTATATATATGTGTGGGTATATATGTGTGTGTATATATATGTGTGTATATATATATTTGTGTGCGTTTGTATACACACACGCATATATATATATATATATATATATATATATATATATATATATTATACATATATTCGTAGAGTGACATTGTCTATGGGGGAAACAGTCTCTACAAAACCGTTCTGTCAATTTTCAGTCTACAGATATAAAACTTAGTACATAGGGAAATTGCATATGTAGAATAAATTTAATTTGGTTTTTCCCCCGTAAAATTAGCTGCTCAGCCGTAAAAACTGAAAAACTGGAACATGGCGGGCATAATTCGACTTAAAGGGCCACTCTGCTCATGGGCAAATGTACATTTATAAACTGCGTTAATTTGTAAAATTTTGGTATGCATCTATCATACATTATGTCGCATTGTAACGAATATCTTTTATCAATTAATTTAAGTGCGATCAGAACGAATCGAAACCAAAATATTTAATTTTGGTTTCGATTCGTTCTAATCGCACTTAAATTATTTTTATATATAAATATATATATGCAAGTTTAATTGAAGACCAGGGATAATTCTTATTTGTTTCTCTTGCAATCCGTTTTTTTTTCTTTTTTGGTGGAATGGTGTTCGAACGTTCTGTTTAAGTGTACAAAGAACTTTGGCGTATTCGCTACGTTTTCGACTTCCATAAGTCGCTGTCAAGCGAGTGATGAAAAAAGAAAAAATTGCGAAAGGGAGTTTTATAGGAAGACGATTAAAATCGTTTAAAATACTTAAAAGCACTTAAGCGTGCCTTTCTCTTAATGCTTAGCAATATACTAATTAAAAACACCACCATTTTAGGCGTCTCACAGCGTGATGTACTACTCCCAATTATTGAAACCCTACTAATTAGTAATGAAAAAAAACATCAATCAGGCTCAATACGAAGTAGAAGTTATGGGTAAGTTTTTTTTTAAAGTTTTTTAAATGGTTTGAATCGCGTTTTCATTAAATTCAATGATGCGATTTATTATTTTATCACCACCCGCCTGATGACGACTTATGAAAGTCGAAAACGTTCACAAACACGGCAAATTTCTTTTCACACGCGCATAGAACGTTCGAACACTTGTCCGCTAATAAGAAAAAAACGGATTGCAAGAGAAACAAACAGGAATTATCCCTGCTCTCCAATTAAAATTTGCATTAGCGAAAATATGAAGTCTATATGTACTAATATATATATATATATATATATATATATATATATATATATATATATATGATGCAATGTAAATATTTGCAGAGGAAAAGTAGCTAATGAAGTTTAACGAGGTTAATGCAAGAGTGCCCAATACCGATGTAGAGCAAAATATACTTTCTATTTGTTTTTACATAAGCAGTAATATGTTGCGACACATCCATAAGTATGTTTCAGTCCGTGAATTATTAGCACCTAGAGACCTCTTCATGCGATACAGCTGATATGCAAGTTTGCAATGAAAATCCTAGGTCAGGGCGATGGGGGAATTAATATCAGGAGGTTCCGTCACATTTTTAAAATAGGAATAGCGAATAAAACTGAGTTCGATGTAAAAAAAAAAAAATAGGCGTGTGGATTATAGCCTGTGTTGAAATATGGTATGAAGTGGAATAGATGGGGCAGTTAAGAAACCAGAGTTAAGATAATAAAAATAAGAACAGGCTAGTAAGAAACATATGTATTCGTGCAATAGCCGCCAATAATGTAAACGTTTTAAAACATTAAAAATTCTTTTGAGCATTGGGTTCATTGGCAAAGGTATCTCAAGTTGACAACTTTTGGAAATATGTACCTGAAAAAGGGTATACCGTTAATATAAAATTATTCCGTTATAAAATAATTTTGAATTAGCTCGAATTTATCGATGGAGAGTAAAATACATAAAATCCAGCTTCCTAACATGCTCCACACGAATTTACACAAAACATAAATTTAGTCAGTCTAGAAATATCTCTTCATTCATTAATCAAGTCAAAATCAAAACTTATATCTGAGGAGTTGTTGATATGAAGACACAACATTTTAAGTTTATTTACGTTCAAAAATAAATTAGAATGTCATCAAATGTACATAACGTTTTATTTTATTATTGCGTCATTTTTATTGTGTAAACAATATTCGAAATTACATTAAAAAAAAACGCATTTCATTTAAAAAATTTTTCACAAAATAGATTTGATTATCCATATTGAATTTTAGTGTAAGCGAGTTTTGTATCGCCCTTCTTCCAAAGCATTATAAAAATGTTAGTTCTAACCGACATCACATACAGGGTGGAACGATACATCTGTCGCTCTATAAGAAAATACAACAAACTTATTTTAAAAATTTTATTGAAAAAAGACATCAATTCACGTATTTTGATGCCGTAGAGTTGATACCTATTCAATGTAGCCATCTTCAGGCTAAATCACCGTCTCGATACGGGTTCGGAATTAGGAGCATGTTTTTTCAACAATCGCCGGCTGGAGCTCGGCGTATACTCAGCATTTAGCGGCGATCAGGCTGGCTTTAATGTTTTGGGGGGATCCTACTGTTTTTTTTTTTTTTTTTGTTCTCGACGTATGACCAAACGAAGTAGTCCAGCAGGTTCAGGCCGGAAGGAGAATTTCCAATAAAAGAATGGTACAAAGTCGTAGAACTCCTGAAGCCAAACCTGGGTAATTTTGGATTTGTGTGCCGGCGCCGAGGCCTGCTGCCATACCCAGATTTTACCAGCGGCCACGTGATTGTACCAGAGTATCACCACACTCTTCAACATATCCAGGTACACTAGTGTTGACTTTCAAGCAGACTTCGAAGCTGTGAGGTGGCATCATGTCGCCGTAACTTTGAAACCATACCAAAGACCATAACAATGACCGGGAACCTCGTTGATCTGTGACCTCAAGCGTTCAAGCATCCGAATTTGTATTTTTAGGGTGTTGGTAATGGTCCTGTTGTCATAACTGAGATCGGTAGAAAACATTGGTTGTACAGCGGCGCATCTATTATCCCGTTCGTTGAACATTGTGTCTCTTTGAGACATGATAGAAGGCTCTTATCGCACTTGGGATTTGTACCCAACTGGCCAACTAGTAGATGGTCTGTAACAACAACAAAAAACTGTTTTCATTAAACGGAAATAGAAGCATGTTGTCTCTTCTAGGGCGATAATTTATCGTTCCACTTTGTATTTTATAATTTATGTGAAAAGAGAGAAAACGGAAGTTTTTCTTACTATGTTTTTTTATATTCGCAGTATTTTGATTTTTAACATAAGGGACTTAATATCTGCGTTTTAAATTCACGGAAAACATTTGTGAAAAATAGTTAAAAACACGAAGTTGTTTAATGTATATTCTTTCTAAAATTGTATAATTTCACAAAAAAATCTAAACAACAAATCTATGACGAACTTTTATTTGTATCATTTATTGTCAAAGCAAGACAGGTTCGCTTTTCAATCAGAGCAGTAAATGAAGTTATTCATTCGGAAGATGACTTATGTGATGTTACTCTGCACTGTTCATTGAATTAAACACCAACCTCGAATTCATAAATTCATAATCATCATCATCATCATCATCATCATGCTGTATGTATGCGTGAATTGTTAGCATTGCTCTTCCTGATATAAATCAAGTCAAATTTATTTTTCTTGATCAGGGATTACGGAGGGACCATGTGAAGGTTGCCAACTTCCTAAATGATAGTGATTTTTTGTGGAAAAAATTTGGATTCGAACTTGGGCACCCAGGTCGTTAATCCATATCGCCAACTATTAGATCAACGCCATTTATACGCTGACACGCAGCATATTACTTAAACGTATCATACATCTATGACAACAAAGTGTGATTTGATAAATTCATGAGAAGACACGAATATTAGTGAAAGTATGTTAGACAATTATATACACCTCTCTGACGACCGAACGCATATTATACATACATGTTCAGATCAACTATATATCTAGAATGCAACAATACCTAACAGACAGTAGTCTTTTGTAAAAGTAATGTTATGGGGCATCGTGCGCTATTTTCCTCATTTTGAAACATAGAAAAGCTATTTTTCTTTTGTTTGTAGGGAGATTAATGATTAACGACCAACTAGACTTATGCTATCAAACGATTTATGTACAAATACACGATTCGTTTATAGAGTTATAGATAGTATTTGGCCTATACTGCCTCCGTCGAATTCTTGCAGATATTCTATCACAATTTTGTCCCCAATACAAAACTTTGGATGCGATGCAGGTCCATCATCCTCAAACAAGATTTTATGAGTGGGTACACAGTTTGTTTGGCCATGTTGCGCTCTGCAACTCAGAAGAGTTTATCTACGAAACAATAGCTCCAGAACCACTTCAGAATTTGCGAACACGCCTGTAACACCAAGTGAAGTCCTGAGACTAGGCACGTATCTTGGCTGCTGCTGCTGCTGCGGATCGCCGTGCGTGGTCTGAATTTATTCGGGACGTTGTGTGGTTTATGAGAGGAGTCGACTCAATCAAATCTGGGTGTATGCCGTCAAAGACAAAGACCTTCACTTCATGCATAGAGCATTATTGCTACAACTGGGTTGCCGCAATAAAAATTAGAATCTAATGCGTACTATATTATCTATCAAGCTATAACCTTTTTTTCATCGCGGTAATTTATATCCATGCGCTTGTTTACATGTTCTACAATGGAATATGATCCGAAACACTTCCTACATTTGTGCTTTATCAAAGTATATGGCCCTAACCCATTCGTTAACTGCATAGATGCTTTGGAAAGATTTTTGCTCTCATAGATGTTTTTCTTAGACAGCTTGTCTGTGAAATTTCACCCATTGCTCCTTGTTCATCCGACGGTACAAATATGTAAACATGTAAATGTAAAGTGAAAACATCAGGTTAGACAACTCTTTACTTTAGATGATCTTATTAAACATGGTCCTAAATTCTCAGCAACTCCTTACATCTCAATGGTAATCTGCCCTATTAAAATTATGTATATATAAATAATGAAAATAAAACTAGTTCCAATCTGGTGTGGTCTGTTACGCTCACATTGTTCTCGCGCGAAAGCGTTGGGGCACAAAATGTTTAATACTACTTCTTTCTATCTAATAGCTGTTTCCGCTTTGCAACGATATAATTGGCGTTCTCTTAATTTCCCTTGTTTTTGGATGTAACACTTTTTTTATCTTGAGTCTTCTCGTTATGTTTTGAATATTATATATAAAACCTATACAAAATCTTTGGAAGTGAAAGCCATGTTCAATATTAGAAGAGTTTCCTACGGGTAGCCATTCTGTAAATGTACAGAGATGAAAATAGCGTGTTCGGTTGGAAGCACATTTGTATATAAATTCTTAAATGTAAAAGTTTGGAGACGAAGAGCCAATATTTTCTCGTGTAGACACAAAATATTGTAACAGATCCAATATTGTTATAGGGAGATTTTGGTTTCTAATAGAATGTGGCTTCATTTGATTAGTCACTTCCTATCGATAGTGTCTCTCAATAAAATTTTCCAACTTTTTTTAGTTAACGCTTCAAAGGGGTCAGACTTCAAAAGATTTTACCCTTGCGGTCTCTAGCAAACTATTTAGCCAATTTAGTTCACTTCAAAAAATAATGTCTCTTCTAGGAAATGCAGACTTAGTTTTAGTTGTGTCTGGAACGTTCTTTAGTTTTATTAAGTGCTTGCAGTAGAGCTCTGAAGGCTTCCTCAGTTTTATTTTTTTATTGACCATTTTAAAATACAATTTGTCTTTTTTTTTTTTTACACACAATGATCACCACTTATCAAGGCCCGGAAGCCACTCAGGGATAAGGGTTATTGCAAGTACATTACGTTAGTGAGGAGATTTGATGAAGTGTTTAATTAGGGGGGCGGTTCATTAGGAATTTGTTAACATTAGACTTGAAGACATCCAAGTTGTAGTCCGGAGGAAAGCAAGCAGAGGGAACAGAGTTCCACAGGCGTGCAGTTCTAAGAAAGAAGCTTTGTTCATGGAATCCACGTTTTGATTTAGGCACAGATATAGAGTGGGGGAAACTTTTCACAGTGGATTCAGCTAGACGGGTGTTTTTCGTGAAAGATTGGCGAGGGGGGACCAGGGATTGGAGTTCAGACGAGCACCTGCCATGAAAATAACGATAAAACAAGGATAGGCTCGCAACGTCTCTTCTGTGGGAGAGGGGTTGCAGGGTAGAGAAAAGGGCATCCCCCACTAAACCACGAAGTCTATTTTGTACTCTGTCAAGGCATGATAGGCTGTTTTTAGCAGCTCCTGCCCAGATATGGCAACAGTATTCCATCCTTGGCCGTACTTGGCTTTTATATAGATAGAGAATTGCATCAGTAGTGAGATATCTTCTGGAGCGGTAGAAGGATCCCACCATCTTTCCAGCGACCTTGGCAACATACTTGATGTACGTGTTCCATTTCAGATCAGGAGTAAAGGTCAAACCCAGAAGCTTGTCAAAACACGGGGCCTTACCCAGACGAGAGCCATCCATCACAATTAATGCCAGCTGGGGATCAGAGCGTTGATGATCTAGAGGATGGAGTGAAACTTGGTTATAGTAATCCTCTGGCACCCTCTTTACTTTTATATATTGCTTTCATGGCGCTATAGAAACTTCTTGATTGGGGAGAGCTCAATTAAAATAAAATTTCTGCTTGGTGGTTAGATCTCCTTCATGTTAGTTATTGCTTTCACTAGCACTTTTAGATATTTTTACTGACCACCGAAAAATATTTCACTTCTAAATGCGTTGGCGATGTATAACTTTCATTTTAGTATATGTGTTGAAATATAATTTTACTTTTAAGTCTACGTTTGATCGAACAGTGTTCTATAAACTAGGGAGAATATTTATGAGAGATGAGAAAGGAGGAGGGAGTAGAAAAATAAATACAGATGTTTAATAGGCGTATAAAAAAGAGGGATAAATACATATAAGTAGATTTAATTTCATATTATTTTCTTTTTTTTTGTATTCTGTTATAGTTTAAATCTGATTTTTATCATTTTTAATCTAAATAACTTTTTTTTTTAATTTTACAGGCATACAAAAGTTTATTATTTTTCTTAATTCTTAATTAGAATTAAGAATTAATATTTGGCCTATTCCTATTTTTTTATTGTTTTATTATTGTTAATTAATGTTATTATTGTGGGGAAAAGAAGTAAAGAAAGCGAGACAGAGAGTCGAATTTACGAGCTTCTGTCGTAGAAAATATATCAAAATAACAAACAAGGTTAACTATCAATTTATAAAAGGAAAAAGATTTATTACATTTTAGGAAATATTTTCATTGAAAATAATAGTTCATTTATGAGTGAACAAAAGGGGAAAATTAGTTTGAAGTTTCGAGGAAGTTTGAGTTGATAATTCAAGAGCCGTGATTAGTTCACGGGTCTGTAAATCGTAAAGAAAACTTCCTCACTCAACTATATAAAATAATTTTCACTGAAAGTTTTTGAGTAGAGTTAATTAATCACTCTGGAAGGTTCATTGAAAAATGTGAGAAGTTTTAAAATAATTATTTTCATAAACTTAATTTCAAGTGAGCATACGATAATAAAAGAGGAATGCAAAAGTTAGTTACTGTATCTGTGTCTGTGTGTTCGCCTACATTGTCTGATTAACTGACTGTTATGTTCAAAGTGTTGTCGTGTTAGAGTTGAGTTGCAGACAGTAGTGATATATGCCTTCCAACACTATCTCTGAACTTTTGTTAACTGTTTTTTTTTTAATACAGAGCTCTTTTAAAGATTCACATCGGCTCCCACAGACACCGAATTTCCAACAGCTTGGAAAATTCTCTGATTGGTCAGAAAATCAAAACATTGAATTTTTAAAATAATTTAGTAAAAAGGCGCCTCTAGCCGCATACGCAGAAAACGTTTCGGGGCACTTGAACTTCCGGCAGCGAAAGAGTGAACATCGTAGCTCACCATAAATATAATCTTAAAAAATGAGATACAAGTAAGAAATAAGAAAATAATTAAACAAAATTTATATATAAATTTAAAACATTAGGTATATCAATTTGCAACGTGAACATTTTATAAACTTCATAAAGTAAGGTACCAAAATTTCATTTACTTTGAATTAAACATTTGCTTTGAATTTAGTTAGTGTTCTGTAAATCCGGTTGCGATTTTAAAATTAGTTAAAAATTATACATCTTTATTTCTAATTATAAAAAGGATGATTTTGTAAGTGCAATAAAATTTGAGATAGTATATTGAGAAATTTGCAATTAAATCTTATACCTAAATTTTTCAAGTTTATAAAAAAAAACATTGAATCATTTTATGCCTTGTATATATTGGTGTATAACTACAAGATTGCGTTATTACTAAAGTCAAATGTAAACACATTCTTAATGAGATTATTATTAATAAGTACGATGTTGTCTCACTGTTAATCTCACACTCATCTATGAAATGGCCTGGAAGTTTTGATACGTAGCAATAAGGTATTAAAATATATAAACATGCCCCAAAAAGCGAAGAGTCTGACAATATTATTTTTATCGCTACACGTTTTACAATAAGTTTATAGTGTCATAAAATCCTTGTATTTTTAGGATAATTATATATTTATTCATGTTAATAGTGTCATATTTAGCAAGAAAATTTATCTGGAAGTTTTCGTATTTTGCAAGATATTATAATAACTAAGTGGAAATGTGGGTTTACAGTAGGTAATTTCAGCAAATTTATTCCTGGATTAGCAACGATGATTATAAGAGCTTTACATACGGGCCACTTGATGAACATGCAATCGCTTCAGTGGAGACTATATTAGAAAATGGCGTATCAGATATTTAAATTAGCTTTTATTTATAAAGTAACCGATTATGATATTTATTTTGCTCTCCCCCACGAGATACTCGTGCATTCTTGGATTAGGTAACAACAATTATAGTTTGAAACTAGATTACATTATTACCATACCTAAATTTCACTTCATTTCTTAAACGGGCATTCCTTACTGGAGTATTTGCGTAGGCGAAAGTAAGAAACTTATCTAAGCATTGACTGAACTATTATTATTGGAATAAGTAAATTTCAAATTAATCTGCAGAACGTCAGGTGATTAAGCTAAAGAATAAACTATTTTATATACGGCTCAATCTTACTCTATTATCATCTACATAAATCTCGAGCGCTATCCTTTATATCGCATTCTGGTCCTACCAGATCAGGCTGTTTCAAGATACTAGTTTACTGACCTAAAATGCATTTGACATTGATGTTATTGTTTACCTTCTCCTTTGAAACAACTGAGATATGTTTTGCGAAGTCAAAAACAAAGTTTTCATATTCAAAATAATCGAACTGGTTCGATCATTTTGAATATGAAAACTTTGTTTTTGACTTCGCAAAACATATCTCAGTTGTTTCAATATTTGAAAGGAAAAAAATTGAAGTACAAAAACTATTTTACAAAAATTAATGCGTTCAGCATTAAATAACTTAAAAATAGTTCAAATATCCCGTGAAGGAAAATAACAAAATACTTAAAAACCGCGTAGTGTAACTGAGGGAATTTTTGTATCAAGACTCGCTAAATTAGTAATTCTGAAAAAAAAAAAGCTAAAACAAGTAATCACACGCACATACATACAAAAACCAACACACACACACACACACACGCACGCACACACACACACAACAGAGTTATTCTCTTTTCCGTTCTTTTTTTAATATATTTTCAATGTGCCGATAGGAATATTATATAGAATGGTGTTGTTGTTCACCCATATTTTTCTCAAGCGATTCTATCTGATTATCGCCAGTTGTTGTTTTACTTTCCATTGTCTTTTTCTTTGAGGTTTATTTATATTTTTTTTAACAAAATAAAATAAAAATAATTCACCCCAAACCTCCTGAACCCACCTTTATATCCGATTTAAAGAAAAAAGGAAACAAAATGATAAATACACCAAGCCTCAAAGGAAAAGAAAACAACAACTATTGCTCTTGGAGATAGTCGAATACACCGATAGAAAGCACTTGAGAAAAATATGACCGAACAACAACTTTTAGGCACAATTCCATATAATATATATATATATATATATATATATATATATATGTATATATATATATATATCACTATTTCACTTTATCACATAAATTAATATACGAAGGTATTATCTCATGCGTAAAATTTAAGTATTTACTTCAAACAGTGCTACATACATAGGTAGAGCAACGTAGTAAGTTATAAAAATATATATGACAATTAAGCTACACAGAATATTCCGCGTTTCAACTACGCTAGGATTCGTCAGGCTTATGCGAAGAGTTATGGTTGTCTCGCGCTTTTACATACGCACATTGAGTTTTTAGTTAGCCAATAAGATATCTAGTTTTAACTTCTCCCTTTCTCATCAGCCAATGGGCAGGCACTTACAGGACAAAGGCTCAGTTGATTTTGGGTTCACCCCTTCCGTTGTGTGTGCTTTTTTAGCGGGAAGCGTAAATATATAGTGATATTACCTATTTTAAACCTGGGTGTAGTTAGATACGTTTGTGTTTTTTATTATTATGTTAGTTTATATATAAATATAAGCAAATTGAAGGCATAATCTACATGGATTGTCTCGTTCTCAACATGTGTTTGCTTGTCTTACTATTTTCCATTCGACTACCGTCGAACGTCCGCTTACTTTGAGTTCCCAGTAATTAGTTGCTGCAGTTGTTTTTTTTTACATAGGCATCACTACTTATCAAGGCCAAGAGGTCACTCGAGGATAAGAGTTAAAGAGTGTACAGTAGAAATTGGACAATATAGTAATCATTAATAATGGAAATTCGGTAAATTTGTTAACTTATTTTGAACGGCTCATCAAGAACTTATTTATGTTAGACTTGAAGACAACTATATTGCAGTCAGCTGAAAAGCAGGAAAACGGAAGACAATTCCACAGGCGCGCAGTTCTAAGAAAGTAGATTTGTTCATGGAATCTACGTTTAGGTTTAGGAACAGAAAAGAGTGGGGGAAATTATTGATAGTGTTTTCTGCTACACGGGTGTTTCTTGTGAAAGTCTGGCGAGGGGGACCGTAGATTGGAGCTCAGCCGAGCACTTGCCATGAAAATAAAGATAAAGCAGAGACAAACTCGCAACATCTCTTCTATGAGAAAGAGGTTGCAGGGAAGAGAAAAGGGCATCCTCTACGAGGCTACGAAGTCTGTTTTGAACTCTATCAAGGCAGGATAAGTCCTTTCTAGTAGCTATTGCTTTCATTCGGTGTCTTTTGTGTATTTTACACGTATTTTTGGGATCATAATATCATGTTTTGAAATCTAAGGAAGTCTTGCCAATGTAATATTTTTTGTTATTCGGGTTTTCTTTCGCAAACATAGTAAACTATGCGTTTGGTTATACATTATTTTGAAGTGGGCAAATGTGCGGGATCTACAGCTGCATTTATTTTGTTCATTATTTCTATTTTTATTTCTAGTATGGTTGTCGTTGTCCGAAGTTGGTTTATTATTATTATTATTATTATTATTATTATTATTATTATTATTATTATTATTATTATTATTATTATTATTATTATTTCTCCAAGTTACATATGTGTTTTTCGTGTTAGTTTTATTTTTGTCATGATGACCACTTTTTTATTGTTTATTTTGTTGCTGTTTTCATTGCTTTTATTTAATATTTTGTTATTATGTGTTTTACTTATCATTTCTAAATTTTCGCAGCAGCTGTATGATAACTTTAGGTTATTTTTATTGGAAGTGCTTTTCCATGAGATCTAGAAATTTATTGCCAAGTTTTGTTTTTAACATTTGATTGTATGGCGCCGTATACCAGATTATATTTCTTTTTCTTCTATTTATAATTTTATTTTTATTGGTGTTGTGTTGCTTATATTTGATATCAATATTTTTGTATCCCCTATTTTCAGGGCCTTTTCGTAAATAAAGCTTTATCTCTTTTGATCTGGCGATGGGTACTGGATTCTACAGAGGCATCAAATCTTGTGGGATTATTCATTCTATATACCCTCACAAACATATTTGATACTACGGATATCGGCCTATATAGAGATGAAAGACTAGCTATAATGAAAGACTCCAACAAATCAAGGGGGGTAACTTTAAGAAAATCATATACAAGGAAATAGATAAAATTAGGCCTATAAGTAGACGTACTACGTAAGATAAAAATAACAAACTTCCTGGACATCACGTTAAATTTAGATAAAACGCAGGAAAAATAATAAACCAACTCCGGACTACGACAACCATGGTAGAACTAAAAATAAAAATACTAATAATAAACAAGATGAATTCAACTGTAAATCTCGCACATTTTGCCCACTTCAAAACAAATGTATAACCAAAAGCATAGTTTACCAGGCCACAATATTTGATAGAGAAACCTCGAATAACAAGAAATATTACGTAGGTATGACTTCCTTAGATTTCAAAATGTACATTATGCCTTCATGAACAAGTTGCCATCCTATACTTTAAAGAACTCCAACATCTATTAAACTGTAGGAGAGAAAAGGCGAACACCTGTGTTCACAGGTTAGATTTACTCTAGGATTGCGACACAAAATAATTTTAAAATTAACAATAACAATAGAAAATAAATAAAATAAACATGCATATATATATATATATATATATATATATATATACATATATATAAACTAAAATAATGATAAAACACAAACACACATTTAACTACACCTAGGTTTAAAATTGGTCAAGTCACTATATATGTACGCTTCCCTCTAAAAAAGCACACAAAAAGGAAGGGGTGAACCAAAGGTCAACTGGGTCTTTGTCCTGTAAGTGCCTGCCTCTTGGCTGATAAGGAAGAGGGCGGTGGTAACTAGAAATGTGATTGGCTAACTAAAAACTCAATAGAATGTGCGTATCTAAAAACGCGAGATAAACACAACTCTTCACATTAGCCTGACGAATCTTAGCGTGGATGAAACGTGGAATATTCTGTGTAGCTTAATTGCCATATATATTTTCATAACTTATATATACACAAATACACACACACACACATATATATATGTATATATATATATATATATATATATATATATATATATATATATATATATCCTTGTTGACGAATTATACTCATAAAATAAGTGTGATGTAAATTCATCTCTGGTTTACTCCCGATATATATATATATATATATATATATATATATATATATATATATATATATATATATATGTGTGTGTGTGTGTGTGTGTGCGCGCGTGTGTGTGTGTGTGTGTTTGTGTGTGTGCGTGTTTCTGTCAGGAGTAAACATGCCAAACTAAAGTTTACATCACTCATTTGATTTCATAATATATAAAAAACAAGTAGTTTCCTGAAGCATTACAGAAAGATATCCATTTACTGAGGCTGTATACGATGCGAAAAAATAATTTGAGCGCAAAAGACTAGCTACAAAACCATAATTGAAGAGAATGTATGCAATATTTTTTGTAAATCTTTCACATAGTCTTAATTATATCCGTGCTTGTAAAAAAAAATCAAATTGAACCCCCTAGTTAATTTACAAAAGGAAACTTATGACTTTGTATAATATTTTTCTCTAAAGGTGTTTATTTCTGTTTAAAGATTAGAGGGTCTCTTAAAATTTATAAAATATTTTTCCACTAACAGTAAGTGGCAGAATTATTTCTTATACAACATAAAATCTTGTTTTAAAATAGTAAGACTAGTTTTATTTGTAGTTGTTGCAATATTAATTTTATTTACAAAATGTGGTACTATTTTTTATTGAATTTTTGCAGCTAATGTAATCTATTTATATTCTGTAATTATTTAGATACCGGTCTGGTAATTTGTGATTTAGATTATACGGAATACTTACCCTGGATTACACGTACACCAACTTCCTAAATAGAAATTGCGGTATGTTGATGATAGTAGTTTCCCTTTCACGGCGTTGCTAAATGAATATAAAAGAATAATAACTACCTGAATTGCTGAATTCGTTTGTTTTCACGTACTCCCAGTTAAAAATTACTGGAACCGTATTTTGTGTACGCATATACATGTGAATTTTAAACCTAAGTATAATGCGTGTTATTTCAATGCAGAAGCAAAGAAAATGTATTTCCTATGTTAGTTTCTTAAATTAGTGAAATTGTAATTTTATTTTATGAAGTGTTATAAATATTATTTTAAAATGCAGAAACATTCGATTTACGTTGTCTCTTATTTTTCATTGGAAATTCTTACTAGATTGGGTTTACGATAAATATGTTAAGGTTAAGTATTTTCAGTATTGTAAAAGTTTCGTGTTCTTTATCTCTAATTTTTCCTTGTATGCGAATCGTCCTAAACTCATGTAGTTTATTATCAGTTGAAAATGAGTATTTTAAATGTTCGATTTGTGTATTTTCGTTATCTTAGCTTTCCTTGTTTGGGAAGTCCTCCGAGACTGAGGTAATTATTTATTTGATTAGGTTGAGTGACCATCATAAAAAGTTTTTCATCGTACGAAAATTATGAAAATGTGAACCTAATATCGTGTTTATATTATGGCACCTTAAAACAAAATTCCTATGGCGTAGCCATTTAAACGATATATATGGACATGTCCTAAATATCGCAAAAATCAAATTTCTGATTGCTAAACTTTCATGAATTTTTAGACTTTTCATTCACAATTGTATGAATTTACTTATATAATGATATTTTCGTTTAAACTGCAGGTTTTGTAAAATACATATTATAAATTACTAACAAAATATATTATAATTAATAATTTTATGTTAATATTTGAGAAATTTTCAGAAATTTTCAGAAATTTCCGAAATAATGTAAGAAATATAATTGTATTTCATTTTTCTGAAAGAAATAAAAAGATGTCAATAACATATCATCCAATAAGTTAGATGTCAACGACAAAAATATATTAATACTACAAATGTTGCAAAAATCAAAAGATATACTCTTCCACTAGATTGTTAAATATTTGTTCTAGTTTGTCGGGGCTAATAAGTGTGCACGAATACGCAGGTACTCAGTTGTGACAGAAGTATTCTATATTAAGACGTATCTCACCCGTGAAATGATAAAAGCGTTTAAGTACGTCCCCAGCAGTAATAGACCACAAAGCTTTTCACTCCGTAGACATGAGTGTTACAAATATGTCTGCTAAGAATATATGTACAAAATAATTGATATATCTTTCTTAAAAGTCACATGCGGATAAATAAAAGAAAGATTGAAACCAGACCCGTATTTATGAGCGTAAGTCTGCACTAAAAAGAACATTTCTTCGCTTTTTGTGACGTTAAAACGCCAAAGAATGAAACGTGACATTTACTATTAGATTCCCAATGTTTAAAGAATTTTACCTAAAACGGATGACGATTGCATCCAGATAAAGGTCATTAAGAAGGAAATCTATAATCATGCATAAAAGTACACACGGTTTCTGCATAAAGCCTCATTAACTATCTTATCATCTTCAATAACTTTGGTACAAATGTCTATCTACATTAAAGTCCAATTTATCGTTATCGGATAATTCGTACAAAAAGTTTTAATGTAAAACATGTAAATCTTTGTCCAATTTTTTAAATCGAATAATTTGAACTATATTTTCAAAATTTATACTAAATATAATGAATCCAGACTACCAAATTACATACATTTATCCTTATTATCGATTGGCTTTTGAGCCTGGATAAGTAGTGATTTCCCTGTAAAAACACATCTTTTTTTAATAAGTGTTTAGTTTTTAAATTATTTGCGTATCACAAAATTCAGAATAAAATTTTAAAAGTGATAAAGAAAAAAAACTTTCCGTGCAAAAATTGGAAGCTAATTGTTGAACTCGTTCACTGTTGGGCTTTTCAAGACTAAGACATCTCCCATTTTTACAATAAGCAGCTTTTATTCTTGTTAGCTTCTTACATCAAGTGGCTTCTTGTCTTGTTTCGAACGTTTGGGGGAAGCTAGAAAGTTCCATACAAAGAAGTTTTCTCTCAAGCGTTTACTGTTCTCGTTGGATAGACATAAAATCGTGAAAGTGTGATGACACACCACATCGAAATGTCACCATTTATTAGTATGAAAATTTGTTGATAAAATCATCGACGGTGTCAAAACAACTGCAGATAGTAAGTGCATGAAATAAAACTGTAATATTTGATTTCCCGATAGCAATAATAATGCATTTAAAAGCAAAGGTAAACAATTTAGAAAAACAATGTACTATTTGCAAAGTGTTAATAAAAGACTGAAATTTAATATGATCGGTTTTGTACTTATAGGTTTTTGAATTTTAGTTACATAAACGAAAGTTACCTTAATTAATCATAACAAAGATAACCTTGATGTAATACTGGTCTGATTGTGATGTGAGGTAATAAACAAAGAAAATAGGTTTTGATGTATTCACGGAACATACGAGGGGCGTGCAATAAGTAATGTTCCTGATCCACTTCCAGTGGTCTGATCTAACTGAAAATTTGCATGTGCAATGTATTATATCTCTAAGACTTATATGGCAAATTACAGCTCTGAACTAATGGTGGTTTCTGTTTTACAGGTGTTTTAACTGAGTCAGCTGTGAAATGGAGCCTGTTGAATGTCGAGCAGTGATCCAGTTTTTGTATTTTAAAGGACGTTCAACACAGGAGATTTTTGATGAAATGAAAGAAACGTATGGTGATAATGCCCCATCATATGACCTTGTAAAACGCTGGAATCGTGATTTACAAACGTGGCCAGAATTCTGTGGAAACAGCTCCCAGACCTGGTCGCCCCCCCTTCTGCCATTGATGAGTCAATTTTCCGTCAAGTTGAGGCTGCCATTGTGGAAGATCGGCGCATTACTATTCGCCAAATAGCCCAAGATGTCATAATTAGTACAGGGCCTGTGGAAACTATCATTCATGACCATTAGCATATGCATAAGGTGTCTGTCAGATGGATTTCCAGGTTGCTCACACCATTCCAGAAGCGAGAACGTGTCGAGTGCTCGAGGATGAATTTGGAGATGTGCCAAGAAGATGATTCAAAGTTTTTCAAAAGACTGATTGCACAGGATGAAACCTGAGTCCATCACTATGATCCAGAGACCAAAGCCCAGTCAATTCAGTGGAAGCACTTGGACTCACAACCTCCAAAGAAGGTAAGGGTGCAGCCTCCGCTGGCAAGGTCATGCTCACACTCTTCTGGGACCAGGACGGAGTAGTGATGACAGATTTTCTGGCAAAGAGTACCACAATTACAGGAGCCTATTATGCTTCACTTTTGAGGAAATTAAGGGAAGCTATCAAAATCAAGAGGCGAGGCAAGACCAGCAAAGGTACCCTCCTCCTGCAGGACAACGCTCCGGTCCACAACTCGCATGTCGCCAGATCAGAAGCACGGGCATCTGGTTATGAAATTCTTCCCCATCCGTTCTACTCTCCTGACCTTGCACCCTCTTACTTTCACTTCTTCCCAGCGGTGAAGTTTTGAAAGGAAAGCTTTCCCAGATGATGCAGCCTTGATTTCTGAAGTCACATCGTGGTTGGCGGATCAACCTGGGGTGTTCTACAAAAACGATCTCCAGAGCTGCATCAAACGATGGGAGAAATGCATAACTCTGGGTTGTCTGTAGAGAAAGACTAATGACTGCGCTAAGTTTCGTTGCACTACTTCTATGGGAAGATGGTCAGGGGCATTACTTATTGTACGTCTCTCGTACCACATGAATTCAGTTAGAGAGTTAGCGAGTTAGAGAGCGTTTGAAGTTAGTCGAGACTAGATGGAGTTTTGCACAGAAGAGATTAAATCTCTTGAGCATTACATAAGTATTCACTGGGCCAACCGGTAGAAGATATACCATTAAAGTCTGCGACTGCGTGGGAAGTAAAATAAATGTTATATATAAAAATATAACTTCGGAGAGAAAGTTACGGACCCTTCTGTAAAGGACAACCAGTGGAACAATGTATGTGTCCCTTTTGTTTGATGTGCCACCCAGTAAATAGGTTATTCGTCCTGTTAAAATATCTGTTCCTCGTTACGTTAAGTGGCCCGTTCGATAAACTATATATGCATGTGAAATTATTTAAGCGTGAACACTGCACACACATGAACATTCGCAATTGAATGAAGAAATAAAAGAGAACGTTACATCTATATATAGTCTGTGTTTTGTACAAAATTGGTTGCATATATTCATACATGTATCAAAATTGGCATGCATATACATTCGCATATCACGGTGCATTAGTCAACACAGATTCATGCATCTGTATATATAGTCTGTGTTTTGTACAAAATTGGTTGCATATATTCATACATGTTTCAGTGGAATCTCAATTTAGGAACAACACTTTATCAAACAAAAAAAATGGTTGATATTAAAACGGGTGTCAAGACCACATTGGTTTTTATAAGATATTCAATTGCGATCTACATTACGGGTAAAATTGGGGTGTATGCTTTGTGAATGTTAGCAGTAAGGTTTTCTCGGACGTGTAGTGTTGGAAGAGGGATGCTGTTTCCCATATTTAAGTCGTTATTAGTATGGAGGTGTTCTTTTAGCTTGGCAGTTGTTTATTGCCCTTAATTAAAAATTTCCATTATCCTTAGGTTGTTTTAGGTTGTATATCTTTTATTAGTGTTGACTTTAATTTCCTTTTGACGAGTGTTATTTTCACTTATTGGTTTATTTTTTATTGTTTTATTTATCTCTAGCTTTTTGACTTTTATGTTCGTTCATTTGTTTTTAGTTTTTATTTAATTTACCGAGTAGAGGAAGGGGAGGAGTGTGGCATTTATACGGATTAAGCCGTTGACCGTTGAGGTGTTTGAATTCTATTAGTATGGCGGCTACTTTTTCTTGCGTTGATCTAAAGTAGTTTCATGTTCGTATAGTCGCAATTACCTATATGCTAACTTGTTTTTATTGTCCTTTCTTTACTGCTGGCGACTTTCTAGCTTTTGTTATTTGTCATTTTTTGTTTTAGTGTGTTTCTTTTTTATTCTGCGCTATTTTTCAGTATTTCCTTTGTTTTTAGTTTTTCAGGCTACTTGTTTACTTAGTTATTTGTTTGTTTTTATATAAAAGGTGTGTTCTCATGGTTGGGTTAGTAGTTATTTTAAGTAGATATATGGAAATAGGTATTAAATTAATGTAGTGTATTGGTAGTTAGATTTTCCCTATTCAGTGATGTTTGGGATAATTATCGTTGCAGAGTAAATACATATATATATATATAATATAAATATATATATATATATATATATATATATATATATTAATTTTCGATTGTTGTCATTTTTTATTTTGATTCGGGTAGTTAATTCTTTCTATAATTCTATAATATGTATATATTTGATAGATTAATGTGCTTAGTTCTAGGAATTGGATCTTCAGACATGTAAATGGGTGCATAAATAGCATATATTTATTCATCTTTATGGAGTTTTAAGTTCACTGAGTTCTCTGGTTAGAGTGTTAAGTAATCATTTGAGGTTAGTTGTGTGGTGTGTTTCCTTATGTGGCGTCATTTTTTATTATCATTCCTCTAAGTACATATCAACATTCCAATTAAGGCCATACACGATTTTCAACGTTTTCGGATGCTTAATTATTAAGTATATAAAATGCACTCACCTCAATATAATTTTTGTAAATGTGTTACTGCTCAATTAGTGGAGAGTTAGTAAGGGATGGTTCCAACTTTCAAATTAGCTAACTTGCTTTATGTTAGCGTTTTCTTTTATGATTAGGTGCGTGTCCTTATTAATTAGGGGTGCGTTCTTTTATAGTAAGTATAACTATATAGTGATGTGTCGGGACCACTTTGTATCCAATTTCCTTTATTTATTAATTAATTAAGATATTGGGAGGGTGGGGTTATGTGTTGACGGTTTCTACTGTGTGATGTCCATATTAGTTTTTTAGAGATTATTTAAAGCATAGCTTCCAAAGTGCTTGCAGTTTATAGCCGATTTAATTGTTACCTTAACAATTTGTCCCGGTCTTTAAAACTGAGGATTTCATATTTTTCAGCTCTTTAAAACTTAAGCTAAACATATGTAACAGGCTGAAGTTAATGTTTTAGCCTTCCTAAGAATTCTCCATTCAATTTAAGATGGTTTGTCCGGCTCGGTTAGCCCCAGTAGTGTACCGTTGTCGGTAGCATATGCTTTATTGCTCATTGATGGTGTGTGACCATAGGATCTGTTTTTAAAGGGCATTGAAGTGCTACCTATGTAGATTTGTTCTGTTTTTGGGTTTAATACGGTGGATATCCTAGCCTGATATACCACCGAGGGTGTGTGGCAATTATTGCTTGGTGGGCATTCGGTAGGTTTTTGACAGTTACAGGGCTTTCTATTAATACCACTATCATTAAAGTCCAGAGTTGGATAATTTTTCATTAATATTTTATTATTGTACATTTTATAATACTCCCTAGGTTTTCAGTACAATTGTAACTAAGTTTTAGAGTGTTGTTGTTTAAGATTTTATGTTGTGTACTGTTAGGCGGGAAGTGTTTATGAGATGAAGGAATTTGTTCCTAAGTTTCGGTTTTACCACTAGGTTGAAGGAGGGGGGGCGGTAAGCAAATTATTTTCCTTCATCGATTATTAGATTTGTTGTATCGGTACACTATTTAATGTCGGCATTTTTGCATTCGCTATTTTCGGCGCGTTAATATTAATACGTTGGCATCTATTGAATATTTACTCATTGGAGGAGATATTATGTATTCTATGTTTGCTTAATAATAGAGGTTGGGTGGTTGGAGTGAGGGTGGGTTGTTAGAGTGAAAGTGGATATATACGGGTTTGTGTTTCATTTGTGTAGGTTTAGAGCTAAATCAAAGGTGGCGTACAGAAAGCTTACTTTCTTAATTTTGTTATATTATTTTATAAATATGTTGTGTTGTCCACAATAATGTATCCTTACTTTAACTTTTTCAGACTTTTATAATATTTTATAATAGTTTGAAATATACTCTTCTTTTACAATACACATTACCGCTTATTGTTTTTAAATCCAATGTCAGAGAATGCTTAAATAATTTAATTTCATTCATTCCACTGCGAATTCATGACATTTCGACTGAAAATCTCTTTATCGCAGGTGGTTCCTGTATATTAAGAAAAATTGCTTAGTAATGCGATAGTATATCAAACCAACTTTGAAGCTATTTACCTACAGAATACGCCATAACTTATACATTTTCCAGTTATACTTGCGCTGAACTGTACTCCAAATCAAATATTGTTACTTGTATCTATATTGAGTAAACATCCTATCTTTCTGTCGTCTTGAATACTCAGGAGTTCAATCACCAACTTTTAATTCCTATTATCAAGTTAATCATACTCTAGCATGTTATCCTACTCCATAACTAACATATAAACTATATCTAAACCATACATTAACTCCTCTTTCTCTTTCAGGAACCACCTGCGATAAAGAGATTTTCAGTCGAAATGTCATGAATTCGCAGTGGAATGAATCCGGGGTCGCAGAAATACCTGGATTAGGACCCAGACGCGGGACGAACCCTCTCGATGCTGATGGACCCCTAGATCTTCCCAGATAATCTGTCTAGGAGAAGGAAAACTCTGAAGCTAAACCTAGGGAGAGGAGGCCTCTTCAATCCCGAACAACAACCTTCCTAGAGCTGGTGACTCAAACAAATTACCGGTAGGCAAACCAAAACTGCTTAAGGAGGAGATAGACACTGTCTATCGCCCGGCTTTCATACTCCTTCTTTGCCTATTAGCCAGGCGTAGACCTGCTATCACAGGGATTGGAAAGAATCTCCCAGTAGTCGACCTTGTTTCCTGAACACTGTGAGTGCTACAGTATCATATATGCCGGTACAGTTGGACTGGGTTGACTTTTGGCTGATGGATTGACGGTACCAGATTGACAGTTCCTGGCTGTTCTCTCCGACTAATAGTACAGGTGCTTTAACTCTTTGGTAGCGCTTAGAGCGGCGGCTCCATCAACAGTTGTATAATATCGAGATGTTTGTAGGTTCATGTCGCGCGTGAAAAGGGGCCTTACACTCATCCCCAGTGGGCTTTTCTGAGGCCACAATCCAACAAGTGATGAGACAGCTGATAGTCTACATACATTCCATGTCTGATATTCTGCACAAGCACTCGTCCAACAATTCCCACTCACCCTAACTACAACCTTTAAATCAAATAAAATTAAATGACAGTTTAATCTAAAATTACGTTCAAACCAGGATCAAACTAAAAGAACACCAATCTGTCTACTCCCCTGAGGCTTGCATTTACGAATATCCGCGGGCTTAGAACTTACTTAGATGATGTTGAAGCATTTGTCCTTGTAAACACCCCCGATATTTAAGCATTAAGTGAAACTCGCCTACACTCCTCCATTCCCTCTATCACTTTAACATGCTTGGTTATATCCCACTCTGTCGTAAGGACTCAGAGAGACATATGCATGGGCTTGGAGCCTATATTCGTAACACCCTCCCCATGACTAGTGAAACAAAACTAGAATCAGACGACCAAGTTTTTATGTACTTCAGACTAAACATGCAACATAATATTAGCCACTTGTATTTTCTCCACCGCTCCCTCTCAAACCAGGAATGTACTAGAAATACTAGAAAAGCTAGAAATAATCGTAAAAAGAACTAACGACAGCTAAGACAGAAGATACTGAAACCAGCAGAAAACGCATCGAAGCACAGAAATTAGGAGCCCGTGATTTTTGGAAAATCTACGACAGTGTAGTAAAAAATGGGCAGTCAACGATTCCCTCACTATCAAATGATTATGGGGTTATTTGCACGGAAACCGAGAAAGCTAACCTGCTCGCCAGCCGGTTTGACTCCAACTCCACATTGGACCCGGTACACCACTCCCTCCCTGACTTTCCTTTGCGGACAGACGCCACACTAGATGATTTGAAAATCACCCCTTTTCAGGTACGTGGTATTAGAAAAAACCTAGACACCTCAAAAGCATGTAGACCCGATCTCATCCCGGCTGTGCAATTAAAAAAATGCTCCGCTGAGGTTATTCCAGTTCTCTCCAAACTTTACAACAAATGCCTTTACGAATTCTAGCTTTTCCTTCTGTGGAATCAGGTTTCAAGAATTCTGGCGAAAAAACTAACCCAGTAAATTATCACCCTATTAGGCTTCTCCAGCTTTTCGCCAAAATATTTGAGCTCTTAATAAATCAAGGTCTAGTCTATCACCTTATAGCTGCTAAACTCCTGGCCGAGAATCAATATGGATTTAAACAAGCCCGTTCGACACCAGATATCATAACTGTAATCTCTGGACGCATGTACCGTTCACCGGACAAAACAGGGGAGGGGAGAGCGGAAGCCCTCGATATATCTAAGGCCTTTGACAGAGCAAGGTACGGTGGTCTTCTAAGGAAAATTAGGTCATATGGTATCACTGGAAGAATACATAATGTAAATAAATCCTTCTTAAGTAAGAAAAAACTCAAGGTTGTCCTTGACGGTCGCATATCTAAACAATACGATAGAAATGCGAGAGTACTTCAGGGGTCTATCCTCGGACCTTTATTATTCCTGATATTCATAAATGACCTCCTGATAAAATTGTTTCCTAGATGGGCGTATTTGCTGGTGATACCACTCTCTATAACAAGCACGAAGGGAAAACAAATGAACACATGTCTAAGGAAATGGCACAGACACTTGAGGATGGCCTCCAATCTGTAGTGGAATGGGGACAAAAATGGAAGGCCACATTCAATGCTGCCAAGACCAAGCTTGTTTCCTTCAATGATTACAAGAAACATTCACTACCAGCAATAGCGATGGCCAAGAGCACATTATCCGAAAGTACATATTTTAAACTCCTCGGCCTAACGTTTACAGGGAACATAAAGAGGAATGGATACATTGAGAGCATTGCCAAGGCTGCTGCAAGGAAGGTTGGCTCCCTCTACCGTGCTAGAAAACTACTTACGCCTGACAGTATCCTATACCTCTATAAGGCCACCATTCGCCCATGTATGGAGTACTGTTGTCACATCTGGGCTGGTACATCTGCTGCTTGTCTCTCACTCCTGGACAGGGTTCAAAAGAGAGTCGCCAACCTGATAGGTCCTGAACTGTCATCTAGGCTTCAGCCTCTGTCCCATCGACAAGATGTTGCATCCCTCTACCTGTTCTACAAATACTTTAATGGTGAATGCTCTGACGAACTGCAAACACTTGTACCTCTCCGACGTAACTACCCCCGACAAACCCGACAAGCTACTAAGTCTCATCCTTTTACAGTAGAGATCCCTAGGTGCAAGAAAGCCTTTTACTCCAATAGTTTCAAAATAGAGTCGCCAACCTGATAGGTCCTGAACTGTCATTTAAGCTTCAGCTTCTGTCTCACCAATGAAATGTTTCATCCCTCTGTATTTTAATGGTGAATGCTCTGACGAACTACAAGCACTTGTACGTGAATACCCCCGACAAACCCGACAAGCAACTAAATCCCACCCCTTTACAGTAGAGATCCCTAGGTGTAAGAAAGCCTTCTACTCCAATAGTTTCTTCCCCAGGACTACTAGACTTTGGAACTCCCTTCCGGGATTCTGTTTTCCCAACTGTACTGACATGCAGAAGTTCTAGGGTAATGTGAACAGATATCTTGCTACTCATCTCCCTTCATAAACCCCTGCAACTTATGTCCTCGATAGTAACCCCCTACTTCAAAGTGGCACTGTGCCTTGTTTAGGGTGAAAATTGAATAAAAAATTTTCTTTTAGCTATGTACAATATAATAAATGCTGTTTGAATAAATTCAAACATTTTGATTGTTCTGTGTCTATTTTTTCTTTTGATATTAGTACTGAATAAGAGCTTATTTTTCTAAAAAACGATATTTTGTGAAACATTATGTGACGTAGATATGATATAATTTCATCTAAAAGCTAACCTAAAAATTGCTGTAATTCGCATAGACAAACATTGGTGGAGATTAAAGCTATTTCATTTATCTTCATTTCAGGTTAAGTGCTGATTTTTATAAAAGCGTTTAGGTGAGACGAAGTGATTTTGAACATGTCATAACTTTAGTCCGCGTCGTTAGTAACGATGACCGTCGTTAAGTTTTTAATTATAATTAATCATTAGCTTTAGAATTTTAGAAAATATACTGAAAAATATCAAATATGTATTAATATAATTTGTTTCCAAGTTCTGAGTTAATTGCCATGTATTAAGAGAGTCACAGTTTATAAAGTATGTAAACGCAATAATCTATTAGTGTGTAAAACAGCATTGCAATAATAAACTTTCCGATAGTGTTATATCATTTTGATTTAATCAATATTTAAATTTTAAAACAATTCTTTATTACTCACATTTGCCTTTGGAAATCTTATTTATATAATATTCTGCTTGTTTATTTGTTATCGGGTTAGTACATTACGTTAAAAAAGCCAAATACAATTGTGTAAAGCGAAATTGTTTCATTAAGGTCAACTGCTCTGTAGTTGGCTTAAAAAAGCCACTCTTACAACCCTTGAGAAGAATATGAGATTGACTTTCCTTTTGATGTAGTCTCGTTTTCGAATATGATAATAATCTATATATTAATACAATAGCGTGTGTGTTATTTTGTGTGTCACGCTTACATCCGCGTCGTTTAATTGTCATGTCCTTCCATTTCTTGTCACAAATAAGGCCACCATTCGCCCATGTATGGAGTATTGCTGTCACATTTGGGCTGGTGCATCTGCTACTAGTCTCTCGCTCCGTGACATGGTTCAAAAGAGAGTCGCAAACCTGATAGGCCCTGAACTAGCATCTAAACTTCAGCCTCTGTCCCATCGACGAAATGTTGCATCCCTCTGCCTTTTCTACAAGTATTTTAGCGGTGAATGCTCTGACGAACTGCAATCACTTGTGACCCCACGACGTGAGCACCCTCGACAAATCCGACAGGCTGCTAAATCCCACCCCCACACTGTAGAGATCCCTAGATGTAAAAGATCTTTTTACTCCAATAGTTTCTTCCCCAGAACCGCTAGACTTTAGAATTCCATTCCAGGCCCCTACTTCCTCAACTGTACTGACGTGCAGAAGTTCAAGTGTAACGTGAACCGACATCTTGCTGCCCAAATCCCTACATAGTACCCCAGTAGTCGTTGCCCCTGATAGTAGCCCCCTACACCAAAGTGGCAATTTGCCTTGTTTGGGGTGAAAATGTAATAAAAAAAAATAATTAAAAATAAAATAATAATTTTATCAAGAATTCTTCATAATTTTCGGTTTGGGTTTCGAATATATATATATATATATATATATATATATATATATATATATATATATATATATATATATTTCATAAGTTTTATTTCGGTTTCGATTCAAGTTAATGCACCCAGTCATATGAATATATTTTTGTATTTCTTGAAATCGCAACTTTATAACATATAAAATTCATAGAACAGTAATATATACGAAATCTGCAAGAATTGAAATATATTTAAGGGTATTTTATAATCGGGTTTTACCAGGCATTCGTGCTAACTTAAATAAATATTTTTACAATTTTAACGAAAAAGCTACAATAATATCAGAGCGTCTCCATTTACACTGAACATCTACAGAATACCAACATCAATATATTACATATGAATGAGTCTCCTGTGAAATTTCCACAGGTCCTGCTAGTAATATATGATTATTATTGTAATGGTTTTAGAAGAGAAAGTAGTCATTTCGACCGCCAGTAGTTTTTTAGTGTTGAACTGAAAGAATAAATTGTCTTTTGCAATGTGATTAAGTACGTGTAATGAACTATGAAGCACGATATTACTTTCTGAGTATTTAATAGAACTTCTGAATTTATCTCATTTGTGTAAGTTCTATATTTAAAATACAATGAACACTATTTTCATAGAAATGTAAATTAAACTCTTATTTGTGTTCTGTGCGTTTTTGCCCAGAAAACTATTTTTTGCGCTGTCCAAAAAATATCAGCTCTATCAAAACAAATGAGTGAATAAAATAGACTGGAATTTCCACGAATATAAAGATGGCTTCCAAAAAATACTGGATAAATACAAATAGTAAATATAAAATTTAACTGACTAACAGTATGTAATATGAAAAACAAGAAAGAAAATTGTAAACAAATTAACCTTATCAGTCAAAGATGCATTTATAAGTCACTGTTTAGGTCCAAGTTGATGTTTACTATGATGTGGTAATGAAACTTCCGACCTGATATACAAGTTACTATATCGCAAATTTATATTAAAAAAAGTAATTATTACGTACTAATCATTTTTAAAGTTTTATTTTAAAATGGTTTTCTGATATTTTTAATGCCACACTATATTACGAGTTGATGTTTCAACACAAAATTAAGACGTAAAATTTTTATGTATTTTTCTAGTAATTGCATAACGTTATGGACATTTTTTCTCAAACTCTTCAGACATATTTACTCTTTGATTTTCTTTTAAACTTTCGAAGCTCGTACGAGTTAAATAGAGGTTAAAATGTGGACGTTGTTACTCGGTCGAGCCTTTTAAAAGAGGAGAAGTCTGTTGGATACAACAAGATAACGCGACTGATCAAGTCTCAAAGTGAATCAGACAATTGCTTTCATTCGTTCATTTAACCTCTTTGAATGACAGACATGACTTTGAACAAAGCTTCTGGCTATGTAGTCGCCACTGTCTCTTACCCTATGCCTTGCACAAATGTGAAAACTTAGGATATGATCAATATATGTCGGTTTCTAGTTTAACATTTAAAGACGATACTCATTGTCAATATATACCGTCGCTTGTTAAACAGTACGTTTTACACTTTTATTAAGATATAAAAATTATTTTACAGTCCAGTTGTTGTCGGAAACCTAAGCTTCCTTTGTCTGTTGATAAACTCCTTGAGCGCAAATGTTTATAAAAATGTGTTAAAACCGTGACATTCATAAGAACACATAAGTAAAACAGATTACAAGTTTACGTTTTGAAAAAAAAAAAACGATAAAGGCATGCGAAATACTACTCATTCAAATAAACTACAAAGATCGTTACTGAAGAAGTTAAAGAGTTACAAAAATGGGATATGTCCCATTAAACCCTGCGAGTTTTTGTGCGTTAGGATTTGCATTTCTTCGATAAACGACGACTATACATTGGCGTCCGGAGCGCGATTTGCCATACGAGGGTCGTTCCAAAAGTATAGTCTCCCATTTTTTAAGTTAATGTTGAAGAGCTAAAAAACGGAAGTGTTACAATAAAAATGAACGATTTTGTGTGCCCCAAAATTTGTTTATCTACATAGTCCAAAGTATTTTCAATGCACTTTCGTTTGGATTTCAATGGCGCATCTTTGCTTCTGACGCACGATTATGGCATGTAATCTTTCATATTATGAATTCTTAAATTCAATCATAATAAAAGTGTGCAAGTCTACTCTGATCTATACAAACTGAATAAAAAAATAGGAGGCATTATTTTCGGAACGCCTCTCGTAGTATGAATAACGTCACATAAGAATAAACAAAAATAACATAGCATTATTTTCTTATGAACACGGATACACATTTATATTTACTAATATCATAATGCAGTTGGAAATATTCAGGGAAATATTATTATCTTGCTTTTACAGTAATAACAATAGAGGAACCAATATAATAGAGGTACACAGCACGCGTTCAAAATTCAATTTAGTTTACAATATTGCTACACTTTTTAGTAGCTGATCAAAACATGACAATTGTATAAGTCCAAGGCTGAGGCTATTCTATTTCTCTGCAAATCAAATATCAGACCATGTATGGAGCACTGTTTCCATATTTGGCTTTGTGGCTTTGTGGCTTTGTTTCTTATTTGAAGGTTCTTGATAATTTGATAGGTCCCAATGTTTCTTCTTCACTTCTTCACTAAAAACTCTCGCACAAACGTGATGTTGCTTGTATAAGTTTTTATCTACAAATACTGATATGACATGTGTTCATCAGCATTGTCTGATCTATTCCTTTTTTCTTTTGTTCAAGCTTGTTTCACACGTTGGTTTACATTTCTTCATCAATTCGTTATTTTAATTTCTCACTGTAATACAGCTTCCTATTTCAGCAGTTTATTTCCGAGGACTGCAGGTTGCAGAACTCTTTTCCTGCTTACTGTCTTCCTTCTACCTTCTACAGCCTTGCTCGTTTCAAGACTAAGGTCAATAGTCATTTCCTGCCTTTAAAGTAATCTAATTTTATTCTTGTTGCTCCTTGTATCAAGTGGCTTCATGCATAATATCGAGCGATGTTTTATTGTACAACCTTACCAAATAATCAAATTTTGCCCCGTGCCCCTCATCATTACCAATCATCACGGTGTTGTCTCATCCAGTTAATATTTATCTTTAAGTGATTTTGGAAATTTGATAAGTGTCAACTGATTGGTAAGAAAAAGAACAGGCCAACAGATATCTGAAAGATCATATAGTAGATTCGTTTTATTTACTTTTATTCGCTGGTTTATTAAGAATAGAAAGGTTTTGTTTGAACATCTATATTTTTATGTGTAATACGTAAAACATATCATTTGGCTTTCTTTAAATATATGTATATATATATATATATATATATATCTGTGTGTGTTTGTGTGTGTATGTGTGTGTGTGTGTGTGTGTGGCTTATGCCCGATTAGATTTTGTTGTGCTTGTTTAATATTTTTTCAAATTTATAGCCGTACGATATTTTACATACATAAGTAAGTTAAAACCATTTTTATCAATATTAATACTTGCTTCATTCGACGGTATTTTGTTGCTAATTTTGTCGGTTCATATCCGGTCTTCTGTTTATTTATTTTCGCCAACCGATCAAAACCCGCGGAAGTAATACCTACATTCCTTCCATTGCTGAGGACAACAAAAACGACTAACAGTGGCTCTTGCTATTCAGAGCGGACACATCACCATCATTCAAAACGCAAGAATCCAAATGAACTACAACTGCAGAAAACTACACATGCACATAATTTTTTCAGCCTACAAGCTTTCAGTGAAATGAAACAAGTGTTAGAGACAATTTTAATGTATACTAATTTCCATGGTAACGTAACTCGATAGCAAAGACATATACAAAACATCGCCAACATGCTGTTCTCTAAATAAAATATTTGTGACGTTTACTAACGCTGTTTATTCGTTGTTTGATTATTAATAATTTGTTAATAACTCGTGCGAATAAATGTTTTCACTATTTTTATGCCCTATTATAGAAATGAAAATCAATACACGATGATACTTAACCTTAATTCGAGCATATGTATTCTAATTTTGAAATAAATACATTAGTTCATTTTGATTCTAGAAAATATATAAAATTCAACGCTTAGTCTTAAGAAGCCTTAAGAAAAATCTTTAATTCGTAGTATAACGTTACACAACTATACACGTGTTTACATGTAGGAACCTAACAAATTTTTGACTGTCGCGAGGAACACAAGAAAAGAAATATGAAAAGAAATTGGACTCGCTGTTTTAAGTTTTAGGAAAATACCGTTATTTCTCATTCCTTACGTTACGTTACGGTCCCTAATGTGAATTTGATCCTTTCGAACGGAATCGTGACTATCTCGGCTGGATCATTTGCATATAGGTGCCATACGCGCATCCGCGCTCTGTTACAACAGATACTTGGTGCACCATGACAGTCATTCGAATCCAATTCAAATCTGATATCTTTAATTTTTTTTAAATATAAAGCGGTGTCAATATTATGCTCCTTATATATCGTTAAAAATAATATAAAAATCTGACATTTAAGGGGCATTAATTATTTGATGTTTAAATAAAAATACATATATAAAAGTGTTTTTAAAAAAGCACAAAAATTGGAATATCTGAATTTTCTTGGAAAGTTTCAATCTTCGTTTTACTCCTATTGCATAAAAGTAAATACAAGAATAATTATCTAATTATGTACCAAAATCCATGGTTATTGGGTAAATAGTTTAGGAGTAAATCTTATGTATCGACATTTATGAAACACATAAACATAGTTAACTTTATAATTATGGATTTTTTCTTCGTGTTTAATATATCAAGTCCTGCCATATCTTCTAGAATATTTGTATCGTCTTTGAGACAAAAAATACTATTCTGTACCTAAAAAAGTTATGCAGAAAATCCCTTAGGCTATAGTTGGGCTTAGAGTCAGCTTAGAGTTATTTTAAAATATAAATATCAAGTCTCACTTAAAACAAATAATTCTATGAGTTTCACCCCATGCCACTATCATCAGCATGTCTCTTTTAGAAAATTATATAAACTGTCTTCAGTTGATTCAATTTTCGTTTCAATATGATGAGTTATATATGTATGCGTTGCCTGTCTTTGTCTTTGTAATGAGATCCGCATCGTTTCAAGAGAGTAACAGCAAAGAAAAGTAACAGCAAAAAAAGAAAAGAAAAGACGCCCATTAGTAACACGATATCCTATCATCTGCACAGAACGATCCTAATTTACTTCGATCTGAGCATTTATCACGTTCTGGCCTCATTATCCGCAACAGTCTAATCAGCATTAGAAAAACTCGACTTCACATATCATTTTTATTTATTTTTTTATCTTTTAATTTAATCTTTTTATGAAGAAGAAAAAAGGGACGGTAAATAGATTAATATTAAATGAAGTATTGATCAACACACGTCTCTTAATAAATTGAAGGAAGAGTGAATTTTATTAACAGTACAATTAAATAATCTTTTCTCCCGGGTTTTAATAGGATTTTAAATGTAACTAGCAGGTCGCCCAACATTACCTGGTTGAAAGATACGCTTTAATATGTTATTTTAATTCATGCAGATAACATATTTATTATTATAGAGAAACTTATATATATATATATATATATATATATATATATATATACATTTATACACACATACATATATACATGTGGAGATGTGATCAAGATGCATCAGTTTCTATCTACTGTGGGAACGAAGGTGGCTCTTCAGACCAGCCTTGCTCTTACACAGTATGTTTCAGAAGTCACACTTAAGCTGAGATTTAGGGATTCCATCTGGTGCTGCTCTACTGTGGACGTTCATTCACCTGCCATCCATTTCTTAAAAGATAGGGTCGTTTGATCGTTTAAGATACGATTCAAGCAGCAAACAAAGACAACTGGATGGTCCACAGAGTTTTATATTTATATAGATTTTCTAGTGGTCGATTTTCATTATTTTTAACCTCTCCCTATAGTCAAAACCTTTGCAGAAGGAACTTTCTATCAATTTTTACAAACTCATTTAAACTTTATCATTGGGTGGTCCTAGAGTTTTCGTAACCTGAAATTTGTTAATGCACAAAAGTTTAAACAAATATATATCAACTTGTGATAAGATTGAGTGAAGATGAGGCTGTGCATTTGTCTGACATTATTACAGAATAAGCAAATAGTAAAGGTAAATAAAAATAGGTAATCGTTAATTATGAATTATTCGGCAAATAATATTACTGAGGAACTATAATTGTGTTCCATGTATTGATTCATAAAAGTTAAAACAAAGGAATTATAATGAATGAAATTCTTAACACATTTATTTTTTTATCAGATCATGAACTTTAGTACAAAAAATGTATCAGTGGCTAACAAAATTTTGAAAATATAGAAAAAGATATACGAAACTTTTGCAAAAAAATAATAAATTTTATTTGAATAAGAGATCGATAGATCAATCAATTAACTAATAAGCTAATGAATTAAATTATAAAAGAAATATATCCTCGTGAATCCAAGGGAAGAATATGGAATTCAAGTGTGAATAATTCAAGTATGAATTGATTATAATGTACTACAAACACAGAAATTCTTCAAATTTTGAAAATCAAATAATTAATGAAGTTGCATTCAATATTATGCAAGATGTGTTAATAGATAAATGTGAAATGAAAAGTCAATGGGTCCAGAGAAAGTGTACTTCATAATGTTAAGCAACGTATAACTAATATAAGGGCTTTTTCCTGGGTTAAGAATTTTTATTTTTAATTCCTTGTATGAATTATTCATGGATCAATCAATAAAAAATAAAATTTTACTTTAAATCATCATTTTGTTAATCTATTTAATTGCTGAATATTGTGAATTAGACGTTTGGTTATGTTTGGTCAACGATAATTTTAAGATAATATTCATCTTTACCTTTGTGATTACAAATGCATTACAGTTTCTAGTTTATTCGTTATTCTACGAGGGGCGTGCAATAAGTAATGAACCTGACCTACTTTCCATAGTAGTAGAGAAACGAAACTTGACACAGTTATAAGTCTTTCTCTACATAGGTACCACCTGAGTTATGCATTTCTCCTATTGTTGATGCAGCTCTGGAGACCGTTTTTGTGGAACACCCCAGGTTGATCCTCCAACCACGACGTGACTTGAGTAATCAAGACTGCATCATCTGGAAACGCTTTCCTTTCAAAAACTACTTCATGGTTGGGAAGAGGTGAAAGTCAGAGGGTGCAAGGTCAGGAGAGAAAGGGAGATGGGGAAGGATTTCATAGCCACACACCCGTGCTTCTGATCTGGCGACATGCGAGTTGTGATCCGGAGCGTTGCCCTGCAGGAGGAGAGTAAATTTGCTAATCTTGCCCCGCCTCTTGATTTTGATAGCTTCCCTTAATTTGCATTTGCAAGGAAATCTGTCATCACTATTTCGTCCTGGTTCCAGAAGAGTGTGAGCATAACCTAGCCAGCGGAGGGCTGCACCCTTGCCTTCTGTGAAGGTGGTGAGTCCAAGTGTTCCACTGAATTGACTGGGCTTGGTATCTGGATCATAGTGATGGACCCAGGTTTCATCCTGTGCAATCAGTATTTAGAAAACTTTGAATCATCTTCTTGGCACATCTCCAAATTCATCCTCGAGCACACGACATGTTCTCACTTCTGGAATGGTGTAAGCAACCTGGGAATCCATCTGGAAGACACCTTATGCATATGCAAATGCTCAAGAATGATAGTTTCCACAGACCCTGTACTAATCTTTACATCTTGGGCTATTTGTCGAATAGTGATGCGCGGATCTTCCAAAATGGCAGCGTCAACTTGACGGACAGATGCCTCATCAATGGCAGAAGTGGGGGCGACCAGGTCTTGGAGCTGTTTCCATATACTTCCGGCCATGTTTGAATTCACGATGCCAGCGTTTTACAAGGACATATGATGGGGCATTATCACCATAAGTTTCTTTCATTTCATCAAAAGTCTCCTGTGGTGTGCGTCCTTTCAAATACAAAAACCGGATCACTGCTCGACATTCAACAGGCTCCATTTCACAGCTGACTCAGTTCAAACACCTGTAAAACAGAAACCACAATTAGTTCAGAGCTGTAATTTGCCACATAACCCGTAGAAATATAAATCATTGCACATGAAAATTTTCAGCTAGATCAGACAAATGAAAGTGGGTCAGGGGCATTACTTATTGCACTCGTCTGAACTCTAATCTCTGCCCCCCTCGCCAATCTTTCACGAAAAACACCCGTCTAGCTGAATCTACTGTGAAAAATTTCCCCCACTCTATATCTGTGCCTAAATCAAAACGCAGATTCCATGAACAAAACTTCTTTCTTAGAACTGCACGCCTGTGGAACTCTGTTCCTTCTGCCTGCTTCCCACCGGACTACAACTTGGATGTCTTCCAGTCCAACGTTAACAAATTCCTAATGAACTGCCCCCTTAAGTAAACACTTCATCAAATCTCCACACTAACGTAATGTACTTGCAATAACCCTTATCCCTGAGTGGCTTCCGGGCTTTGATAAGTGGTGATCACTGTGTAAAAAAAAACTCCCTCATTAATCTAAATGGGTATGTGCTAATTAGTATTACAAAACTAGAAATAATGTCAACATCCATTCAGCTTAATTAGGAACGTTTTTTTTATTTCAATCTGAATTTTTAGATGAAATAATCCTTTCGTCCAGTGCTTATTTCACGGTTTTAAATGTAATTTTGTAAAGTGATCGATCTTAATAAGTGTTATGCATCCATAAGCTCCAAACGTTTATTACAAGTATTCATCTTACTATAGCCACTATATATAATTTTATTTCTGTCCGCCTGACAAATTCATTTATAATTATCCTTCAGTAGTCATTGACCTTGATAAGCATTGGTTTGTTACTCGAAAAAACATAAATAGAAATAAATATCAAGGTGCTCCACGTCATCTGCATGTTTAACGACGAAGTTTCAATTTCTCCACAATTCAATTACGTCTAAACAATCTAAAAATATCCTCCAATTTTCATGCGGAGGAAATGTAGAAATTTATACAAAAGAGGATGCAATAGCTGCCAAAATCCATCTTGAATATTCGCATTGTTGGTACATTTATTGCCTTTTTACAAAATCTATATAAAGGTGCATAGATTCTGATTGAGAAAGGGCGCGACCTCGGTTTAGTTGGAATCGACGGTAAAGGAATTCTTCATAGTGCCAGATAGACCTTTTTCTATTACAGGATAACTAATAAGTAAAGAGGTCTATCCTAATTTCCATTAAGCAGATTATATATCAAAATTATATATAAAAATTATATATAAAAATTATATATCAAAATTATATATCAAAATTATATATAAAAATCATATATCAAAATTATATATCAAAAATATATATCCAAATTATATATCAAAAATATATATCAAAAATATATATCAAAATTATTATTTTATTATCGATTAAACTGCTCAACAAAGAAAAACATTGTCATGGGGTTTAAGATTTTTACCTTATTTGAGGGCGCTAGTTTAGAAATGCTGCTTTTTTCTCTGTCAGCTCTAGTATACTTCTCTCTGTAGGAAGCCAATAGCTAAAATAAAATAAAAAACAGACAAGTCGAAGAAACAATATTTTTATGTAACCTCAAGACACATATAAATGAAATCACACCAAAATATTCACAATTATAGCTTGAAGTTGTTAAATATACAAAGCATAGACTCCATCATTCATAAATTGACGTTTTATTGATTTTCGAGAATGGTGGGAACCGGCATTATCGCGCTTGATAGACCAATAATAGTCTCAAACCCTCACTTCTGCAGGATTCATAAAATTACATAACTTTGCATCATTAATTAAATTTTTAATGTAGGGCCCATCAAAAATTTCAACTTTTAATTTCTCTACGGTTGGAAGGCTCCACTAAATAAGAAGCCAGAACATTGCGTACTAGCCAATCTTGTTTATCCAGCGCTCTGTTTTTGCCCTACGCATAATAAACAAAGAAAATTTTGTATAGCCGCCTTTGTCCCGAGGAGAAACCCAACCATTTTAAAATCGATATATATGATCCATTGGTGCTGTCTATATGCAATCTTTTCCATAACAGATTGAATTTGAGGTTCGTTGAATGGATTAGGAGAAGTAATTCATATAAATCGCCATTATGGAGAGGAACACATTTTTAACTTCTTTTGGAACTGTCTATAAAAAGGCGTCGATCTTAAGAATGAAACTGTTCTCACACCGATAGGCCGCAGCAGGCCGGCAACGTAGTTGCAATATACTATGTCGTTTTCCTGATCGAAATATTACAAGAATTTAATGTGGCGTTTTCTATAGAAAGTTATGAGAAGTCCAGGCTAACATAGATTTTTTTCTTTGAGTTTAAATGCTAAAACTTCTAAAGATTCTTTGGAAAAGTTGAGATCTCTAGTCAGATAATTACGTTTTCCTTATCAATGAACAAAACGGTGACTTGGTCTGTTTCAGAACTAAACAATTTCAATCCAGGCAAGCCTTTAAACACTGGAACAGAAATTTCATAGCAGTATGGGATGGCCTTTTGATTCCCTTTGTTATGACTGCACAGAAATAGCAGTTAACAAAAATGTTTTTTTCCGGTTCACGCCAAACATTAAAATACCTAGCGGAGTACCTTCCTAGCTTTTTTGTCCATAATCAAAGATGCTCAAGATATTGATTACAATATGTAGTTCCCATGCCAGTTCTCCCTTCATAATGCCTCTGCAACTTATGCCCCCGATAGTAGCCATATACTTCAAAGTGGCACTGTGCATTGTTTAGGATAAGAATTAATTTTTAAAAAATGTCTTGATCGGCCAGCATTGCTTTAAAGTAACAGGATAAGCACACTTAACAAATTCACTGATCTCTTTCATGTTTGATTACAATGTATAATTCTCGAAATCAAGAAAAACATGCCACAATCAATAAACCTATTTATTATTCAGTGTTCACTTCTTACCAACTACATACCTGAATGTCTGGCAAATTTGGCTTCATATAAGATTTGTGATGTTATAATCAATTAACATACATCACAACAACCTACAATTGTAGCTAGAATGTATATAGAAACACGCCTAATGTACTGTCGTCGCACGCATCTACGCTTCAGTCAGATAAACTATTCTAAAATAAATAACGACTCTGAAACTAATAAATAATGCACAGGTATATTTATTTAAAGAGAAAAATTCAAAACTGAAAGAGAAAATATGACGGGTATGAGAAAGAAAAACAATAAAAACAAACGAGAGTAAAAATGTGAATGGGTTTAAGAAATCTAATGGTTCCAAACAGGAAAGCAGAACACGGATTTTTAAGGTATAAAGGTCTATAATAGCAAATATCTACCCCAACTTGACCTGATGAGAAAAATTAATATGATTTTCGGAGTCAGCATGCCCAAATTAGTCTAAATCAGCTTAGAAAACTTTTGCACCAAAAATGTATTTGCCAGTGTTATGGATATCTTAAACAAAAATGTATTTGCCAGTGTTATGGATATCTTAAATAAAAATGTATTTGCCAGTGTTATGGATATCTTAAACAAAAATGTATTTGCCAGTGTTATGGATATCTTAAACAAAAATGTATTTGCCAGTGTTATGGATATCTTAAACAAAAATGTATTTGCCAGTGTTATAGATATCTTAAACAAAAATGTATTTGCCAGTGTTATGGATATCTTAAACAAAAATGTATTTGCCAGTGTTATGGATACTTACCTTAAACAGTCTGATACAAAATAGATGTAAAGCAATGCTAAGCACATAAAGTAGGTTTTTAACTTGTTTTTAATCGACCCAGCCGTTTAGGAATCCATAAGGAACGAACTCACACAGAGACAGAGTTTTTTTTTGTATAATGATAAAGATTCACGGAAATTAATAAACAAGACTAGATCATTAATTTTTTATTGTTTTTAATTAAATTGGGTAATTAAGTTAGGTAGATATATTAGTTTTGTCAAGCAGTTTCTTCGATTTTTTAAAAATATATTTCATTTTTAGGAAGGAGGAACCTTAACATAAAATTTACTCGGTTTATGTTTTCCATTTTCGGATTTGTTGGTTGTTAACCAGTAATACTTTTCAACTGCGGCTTTACCTGGTCGCTGTCGATCAGTCAGGGCGTGGAACATCTTATAATGAAAGATTTTTTCTCAAAATTGATTAAATCATTTTCGGCACTCTTTCCATAATAGCAATCAACCCATGCAAGATTTTCGTTTTATTTGCTGTAATACAAAAATGCGTTACATGCCGTTTGGTCTTCCACTGCAAGTGTAACATTGTTATTATATGTATGAACCGAACGCGTTGTAGATTCCGTCGGAAAAAAAAAAACAAGACAAGGAATTACTCGACCATTTTTTGTTTGTAACATTTATTTCCGGGTATTTTTTTCCGGATAAAAAGTGATCCTGTTCCTCTCCCTGACCTCTGTCTACTTAAACGCTGTTTTCAACATGCTCTCAAACATGCTCTTGAACGTGCTCTTTTTTATAGTTTTTTTTCTTTTTACCTACTGTGGCGTCATTTCGCACATGACTCTGTTACACAAGCAAATATTTAAGAAATCTTCTGATTGTAGACTTATTACTCACTGATGTAAATATACTCGCTTTACTAAATACAAAAATTGCAGAATAGGTGTATAATACCATCTTTAATTAGTCAGAAAGACCACAATTCTGAAAACGAATAGCTCAGTATAACCGAAGATTCCTTGGTTATTTTAATTTGGAAATATAATCATCGTAATGATGTTGCATTAATATTACTCTACACAATCGTTTAGTTTCAATACTCAATAAATTAATATTCTTCGTGATATTTCAATCAACTTAAAAGCTTATATAACTTTTCCACTAAATAAAATAAGAGGTCTGCTGTGTATTTCTCATATCAATAATTTTACGATAAATTCAAACAAAATGGTCCAAAAAATAGATTTATTCAGCTAGATTGAAGCTTTCTGGCTGAAATATAAAACTCGGAAGTAAAGGGAGAAAAAGAGAGTCACTCATCTTGCAAGCATATAGCCTCATTGTTATAAGTATAACATCATCTTTGTCTCAACTAATGCTATAATTCACTCTGACTATTTTCCCCAGTTAATCACGTCAGTTTTAAAACAGGTGACGCCTCCTCCACCCGCATCTTCGACTTTCGGTTCTTGCAAATTACCCGTTCCTGACTGAATCAAAGAATCGATTATTGCTTTCCAACATATTCATTAAAAAGAATTAACAGCTAATAGTTACTAAGATTCGTATCCCTGTGATAAGTGTACAATAGAAAGTTACAAACTTGAGGTAATATATACATCATATATATATATATATATATATATATATATATATATATATATGTCTTATATAGCAATGCATTAACGATTAAAAAGTAACGTACATAATATACCCATCATAATTTATCTATATATAAAACTGAAGGTATCTATGTATGTGCGTGCTCAATGACCGAAGACAAAAAATGGCATGTATCCGAATTGAATTCGGAATACGTTCATTGACTTTTAAGGTGTAAACAGAAATATCTGCGTTTTACGAAGTAAAAATTCTAGTAATAAAAATACTTACTAGTAGAAAAGTATATATATATATATATTATTCCTTATTGGAATATTTATTTTTGAGATGAGCATTGTATGTTAATTTTATTTTATTTCGGACTATTAGTCTCATCTTATCTTTTTATTGGTGCACAACGTTTCGGCTAACTTCCTCTGGCCTTCGTCAGGTGGTAACCGCGACGGATAGGAACTTCGAATCTCCTAACTGCATTCTCAGCAATCACTGCCAATCGGTACGGACCCGACTATGGAAGATCAGATAATAAAATAAAAAAAATGTGGATTTATAAGATCAAAGAATCCAACCTTGATCGCCCTTCGGGGCCCGTGGCGCAGTTGATAGAGATGTTGAATCTCTACGGTTCCAGATGAACATTGTCTGAAGATAGCGGTTTCAATCCCACCCAAAGCGTGCCAGAGGTAATTGGTCAAAAATGTGGTGAGACGACAACAACTACGGATGGCAGTGGTTGCTGAGAATGCAGTTAGGAGATTCGAAGTTCCTATCCGTCGCGGTTACCACCTGACGAAGGCCAGAGGAAGTTGGCCGAAACGTTGTGCACCAATAAAAAGATAAGATGAGACTAATACTCCGAAATAAAATAAAATTAACATTAGTAGAAAAGTGTTGAAAACGTAATGACTCCTATTTTTTTCATTCAGCCCGAATTGTGCAAATCGCATTGTTATACTGACTGAACTTATGCACACATAACTGGAAAGTTTAAACTCTGTTATAGATATTTACGGTGTGACACTAAGAAGGTAACTCCTGCGATGGACGTTCGTCAAGAGCTTCACTAAATTCTTGGAAAAGGTGCGCTGAAGAGAGTAGTTGTAATTATGTATATAAGTAAATTCTGCGGCACAAAAAGTTACTCGTTTTATTTATACTATTTCTGTCTTGGAGCGCTTTAACTTTGGAATGGTTAACAAAAGAGGCTTTACCATAAGAACGACCGTAATATGACATAGCGCAGCGCTCATGAGGTCCATACACAAACTAATATTTATTGCTGCCTTTAATACATTGAGAATCGCAATGACTGTAGAATAATAAATTATGAAGTAAAAAAAGACGCTCATTGTAATTGTCTTACATCCGCCATCGTAGCTTTTAAACTTTTTAGTAGATAACAATAGGCAACTTTACTTTAGAACGACTCTCTCATTATGCGTCCGACATTTACTTGATATAAACATTTCATGGCTAATTTAGCTTTGGGGTAGCTTGCATCGATGGAATCCCGGAATCTTTATTTTAGAGTATGTGTAGAAAACCTACAGTCACACACACACACACACACACACACACACACACACACACACACACACACACACACATATATATATATGTGTGTGTGTGTGTGTATAGTAAAATTTGTAATTAGTAAAAACCTGAAGAGAGCGCTCAATACTATTGCAGAGCAAATATGTTTTTTTAATTTTTTTATTACCTTTTTTTCTGTTTAGTTACATATGTTTTCGATGCCGCACCATGTTTACAATCCAGTAGCCTCGTCAGATCTTACAGAAATGGTTGTTATTATTTCGAAGAGGGTTTCAGAGGAAATACGAGAAAAAAGGGGGTAAGAGATAATAAGGGGAGGGTGACGGGTGTCGACAATAGTTAATTTGAACGTTAAAATACATTAAATTGTAGTGTGTGTGAGAGGGGGGGTAGCAGATTCAGGCAGGCGTATAGCCAACACACGCATATATACGCATACATACACACACATATACATATGTACATATGCAGACATCCACACACGCACATACACATGCATATTCAATGTACATGCAAACATACATGCATCTAAATGCTGACATGCATACTCATACACACATACTCATATACATAAATAAATACACATATATATATACATACACACACACACACACACACACACACATATATATATATATATATATATATATATATATATATATATATATATATATACGTTGGGACATAGATCTCCGGTAAGACACTGATGTACATATACATACATACACACACATGTACCCACATATATGCATACGCAATTATATAAATATACATATTCATAGAAATATAAATATACACACATATACAGACATATATATATATATATATATATACATAGACATGTGTATATCTATACTAAGTAAATAAAGTAACGTTAGGATAAATAAATAAACGTGGATAGTTAATAATGCGAGGTTAGGTATACGCAATGTAAGATATGTTCAAATACATGTTGTTGGTTTACTATTAAGGGGTCTGTATGGAATTGCTTTGCTCATTAGATAGGGATTAAGTTATAGTGGCTAAAATAGGGGGAATTTATAAGGATCTAAATAAAAGTAAGGATAAATATAAAAATAGAAATAGAATAAATTAATAGATTAAGAAAAAAATTTTTAAATGAAAATATATTAAAGAAATTTTTAAAAATTAGAAATTAAGAAGTGAAGATGATAATAGGGAGGAAAAATGATGATTGTAAATTAAATGCGGTGAAGATGTAGATGTATTTAGGGATTAATTTTCATTTTCTTAAGTAGTTTTTTTTGTGTATATATTGGTTAAATTTATATGCATCGGAGACATAAATGTAAGTAGTAAGGGTTATTAGTAAGGCTAGGATATTCATAATTAGGTTGTGTTATATTTATAATATGGTTAGTATGATGTCTAGGAGTTTAAACGTGGTTTGACCGATATAGGAAGCCTGAAGGTTTAAAGGTTAAAGATTATTAGGGTGGTGGTTAAGTTCTAATGAGTCGGGAGTTCTTGTAGTTCCGTTAAGTTTATATATATATATATATATATATATATATATATATATATATATATATATATATATATATATATAGGGTGGACTCCTTACATGATGTTATGGGCAGTGGCTATGTTTAACTTTAATTTCAGTGTCAATTGTATTGCGTATATATATATATATATATATATATATATACATGCAAACACATACACTCATATAAATGCAGACATAGCTATTCTTGTGTACAAACGTTCAACCATGTATACAAATAAATATACATATACATATACACATTACCATTGATATCTATATGTAAATATATATGCACTATTTTTGTAGGTATGCCAGAAATACTATTATCTTTAACGCATGTACTTACTTTCGGTTTTACACGTGCATGTATCTTTGTATTTATATGTATGTGTATGTGCGCGCGTGATTGGGTCTATGTGTATATGTTTATATGTGTTTATGTATATGTTTTTATATGCACTTGTATGGATATATATGCTCATGGGTCGTGTGTATGTACATGAATACATATATGTGTATGCGTCCGTCTGGGTGGTAATGTGTGTATATATATATATATATATATATATATATATATATATACATATATATATATATATGTATGTATGTATGTATTTATGCATATGACTATGTGTGTATGTGTATGTATGTCTACATTTAGATGCATGTATGTGTGCATGTACATTTTATATGTATGTGTATGTGCGTATGTATCTGTGTGTTGATGTGTGGATATGTACCTATGTATGTGTGTATATATGCGTATATGCGCGTGTGTTGGCATATGTATTAACTCTTAACTACCTAAAAACAACTCATTGTCAACTAAAATGAACGAACTGACTTATCGTGACTACTACGAACATTCGAAATGGAACCTCTTACTGGTCAAACGCATATGACACGTACACAAGTCCTTTATCTCCCCCTCCCCCTCTCTCTCTTTATCTCTCTAGATCTCTCTTTCTCTCTCTCTCATCTATTTCATATACTCCAGTGCCGGCATAAACAACCAAAAGCAGCCAAATCTTTAAACCTAAAATTGAATCCCCCCTCCTCTCCTACCCCCTTAACCTCCCTCTCCCCCTCCTCCTCCCTATATCAATATATCTCCACCCTCGCCCACCTGCATCTTTTACCTCCCCACACACACTACAATTTAATGCATTTTAACCTTAAAAACTGAAATATTGTCGATACCCATCTCCCTTCTGATTATTATCTCTGACCCCTGACGAGGCTGCTGTATTGTAAACATGGCCCGGCATCATAAACATATGTAACTAAACAGATAAACCGGTAATAAAAAATAAAACATATATATATATATATATATATATATATATATATATATATATATAAATATGTATATGTGTGTGTGCATCTGAGTGTATTTTATCATGATGCTATATATGTGTTAATATGCGTGTTTATATTGAAGAGGTTGTTCAATAAGTGTATCTTAATTGTGTGACAAAGACATTATAAAACATGTTTTATTTTAACAGAGAAATTTAAAAAATTCAACACAACGTTTCGACCGATACAAACACTGACCTTCTTCCGATGAGCATTTTCCAACTCAGATATGTTTTTGTCGGATTCGGGAATTTATACGGAATTTCGAACTGAAACCTTTATTTAACCTAGCGAGTAACAAATTCTTGCTCTATCAGCCAGCACTGCATTAGCAATTTACAATTTTCTACAGAAGAAATGTACTTAGAACAGAGTTTTAGTAAGTATTTATCCGTTATGTAAGTCCTTGCATTTTTAGAATAACAGACAAGATAAACATATATTGCGATTCATATAAATAATACAAATAATACAAATGTCAAATTATATATATATATATATATATATATATAGAGAGAGAGAGAGAGAGAGAGAGAGAGAAAGAAAGAAAGAGGGAGGGAGGTGGATGTGAGTGCAAAAAATAATTTTTACTTAATTACATTGATACAAACTTCTTTAAGAATGTTTAAGGATAGCCACTGTCTGGGAAATATAAACAAAGAGGCAGTCAACTTATGTTTAGACAACGTTCACGATTTCCGTCGTTTAGAGAACTTTACTTGAGAAATGTCTGCGCCCGAATCGTGCGTCTATTAGTTATTAATTCCTTTCAATCTCGTGGCAATTGATTAGCAAATGGAGTCAAAGATAGCTTCGTGGCTGGGTTCGAATATATCGACGTGCAAAAATTGTCACTTCCTATACTGATGATTACATAAGCATAAAAACTAGTGTCTGTAGGCATAAACTAATTATGAATATTTTAATATACATATAAATATATACATATGCATACATATATATATATGTATATATATAAAGTGAAACTGTCTTTGTCTGTATGTGTACATTTCTCTACCAAACTACTCTGTCAATTTTCAGTCTACAGACTAGTATATATATACTAGCAAAAGTACCCCGGTAGACTTGTTTAAAAAAATAGGCTACGTTTTTTTTTTGTGTGTTTCTATATTTTAGGAACCAGACAAATACACAGATCTCACACTTTAATGAACTACCACTGTTTAAAATGTAGCATACCGTTTTTTCGTCCTCGATACCTATTCTATCATTGCCAACCACATAGAAACCTATTCCTGAACACACACACACACATTCAGCTTTATTATATAGATTATTTTAATATTAGTCAAATTCTATTTCGGTAATCTAAATTGGTTTCGACATTACTCACAAACAACTTATTCTTCTTAAACTATATTATAGTAAAAAATAATTTTAAATTCATTCATAAAGTTCAGAAAGACCCCATAATTTTATTATACCTCACTTATTCAAATTTAAATACGATTTTCACAATAATCTTATGAGGATCTATATTAAAAAAAAAACTTTGTGACATATTTCCATTCTATGTTGATCAGCCGCGAACTCAGACCCCATAATTTTATTATACGAAATTTCTAAAAACTGAAACATAATTATAAAGTAAACTAACGCAAATAGATATCAGAACCCTTTGTTAAAGTTTGTGGCGTATTTTAATTCTATGGATGCCAGGCACGAACGCAGACCCGCCATTTTTATATACTATCCCTGTTCAAGCTTAAACATACCTGGTAAAGTATCATGCACATCTATATTAAACACCCTTGTAAAAAAAAGTTTTTCAATTATTTTTCCATTCTTTGGGGATTGAGCGCGTAGGCAGTCTACATAATTTTGATAAACCACTCCTGGTAAAAATGTAACATACGCATTTTTGCTCCTTCATACCTCTTCTGTCATTGTATGTGATCAGTTTTGTATAATATTAAACCATATAGGAGCCTATTCGTATACAGGCACACACAGAGACACGCATATATATATATATATATATATATATATATATATATATATATATATATATATATATATATATACCTGTGTGTATGCATATAAGAGTAAGAATTGAGTTCATTGTTATTAAATCCAATTTATTTTACTCAATTTACTTATACTTTCCGGAATCACGTTTCTCCTAAATATATTAAAGTACATTGCCCTCTTGTATTGCACTGGCGTCTTTTAATCGACTATGTTCGAGCGAAGTCTTTGCTAGGTGCACTTTTATTATATTTAAGCTTGCAATTAATATAACAATTGAACTTAACCGCAAGATGGCGACATCTCGAGTCTCTATGGTTAAAATTGTATTGCCATTATGCTCACTCTATTCCCTTCCTTCCACTTCGATATTGATTAATTTATACAAAGTAATTAACAATATCCCCGAAGAAATATCTTTCTAAAAGTTAGCATGCAGCTGATAGAATATGTTTTATTTTATTTTTTATTTTTTATATTTTTTTTCTGATTTTAAAATTTTTTAACAATTCGCAAAGGTATGATTCTTTTACTTACGTAAAATGATTAACCTACGAACCGGCTATGCTTTATATAACAGGATTATTTAAATAATAACTTTTTTATTTTTTCTTTATTTTACACAATGTTTTGTATTTCAACGTTTCTAAACAGGGGGCCTTTAGCTTCCTAAGGCGGCACCGAACCTTGTTCGGGGAGCTATAAGACTACACCTGCAAAATGTAATTCAAAATTCAGAAACTTGCAACGTAAGAAGGTGACAATATTCCAGCCTTGAAAAAAAACTATCATGTATTTTTTTATATAAATTAGGGCCTCTAAATGCGAAATTCATTGGTTCCGACTTTACTTTCGTATCTTGAAATATCCGTATATTGAAAGGCGTTTTATACGTAAATTGTCTAATCTTTTCAAATCCATATGAATAAACTTATTTTATTTTAAAATTGATTAAAACCAAAATAGGATTATAGCCATGTAATACTAATTTTAACCGTTAGTACCTGCAAATTAAGTAAATATAAAAAAAATAATGAAATAATCTATTATTATACATCGTGTTCTTTTCTATCTCGTTGTTTGTTTCAATTTGCTTTATATGTTCAAACGGTACACTCTGTAATCAATTAATTTTCATATTGAAAACGGACTTTAATACATATTGAACACAGCAAGATGCTATTTAATCAAAAGAAATCAAGATTCAAGCAGTAACCTCGTTAGCATGTTACAATAAAAAAAACTATTTTTATAATTTATTCCCTGTTATTATTATGATTATTAGTAATAGACCTGTTTTAATTGTTTTGTACAGAAATATTGAAGTTGTAGTATTATATTTAGTTTTAATTTAATTTATATTTAATTTAATTCGTTTATACTTATTATTACCGGACATCAGTTTGGTTTATGCACGTAAGTAAGCTTCATTTTTAAACTATAAGAGTTATTTCCGGGTTTTTTTTTATATAGTGGATGTGTTTTATGCTCTCATAAATCCAATATTTAGAGCCCTTCAGCAAAATCGTAAATATTTATATCTTACATAGTTTGCGACTAAATCTCCCGCCAGGTGATATGTTTCTACGTTGTAACGCTGGGTATATAACTAAATGATAAAAAGAACATTCGATACAAAAATGTAGAATTTTACATTGCAAGTGAGGTGTAACACCCCCTTTTATGAAGTTACACAAGAGCCTCTAATGTTTGAAAACTTCGTAAAATTCGGCTCGTATCGTCTTGTTCTTCTGAGGGCCTCACATTGAATCTGATATGCTGAAAACGAATAACAAAACTCACGCAGGCAAGAAGGAAAACAGACGCTTGAATTCTATTCTACGTCACAAAATATATTACAGATCTTTTTACAAATATATGGTTCAGTTCTTAGTAAGTTTTTAAAAGTCTCAAATCTCTCTTCTCTTCGCAGATAATCTAAAGCGGGTTGGAGGAGGGGTCATGTCTCAGGGAGCGGTGTGGTTACTTCGCGTTCTGCGCACAAAATCGGGCTGGAAAACTGGCTAATTTCGCGCGACACTAGCACTATATAGTAAGGGAAGGTGTGGGGGAGATAATTTCCTAAGCCAATCAAATCACGCCACGCACTTACGAAAAAAAAAAACAGATTGCGGGTGTGCACTTCAGTCATATCACTAGCTTGCAATCTGAGATTAAAGTCAACATTAAATTCTCATGATCCCCAGGTCACCGACTGTCAGTCCGAACATCTGGCACTGAGTTCGTCGAGGCCAGACAATGCCAATGTTATTGTTCCAAGATTTCTGTCGTTAATTTTGAATAACAAAATATATCTCTCTGACTTCCAAACAATAAGTAAATATATCTATTTTGACAATGATAATCACCATTTAAAAAATGTCACTCAATAAGTTGCCAAACTTCACGAATTAGCTCATAAGAGTTACTTCTCTTGTTTAAAAGTTTTTCCGCTTTCTTTTTACATTGTTTTATAAGAATTATTCCCCTTTTTCCATTTTTTCTTCACATTTCTTCTGCATTGTTTAGTGGTGATATAATATGCATCACTGTGTTCTTTGTAACTTTCAAACCATCTTGATAAGATGCATCGCAAAAGGAGGTACGGTAGCGTTGATAGTATGTCGTTAAAACGTATACGATACAACCACGTATCGACACTTTCCAAATTCGGATTTCGTCCAAAAGAAAAACCTCATATACAATCCAGCAACGAAGTTATCTACCCAATCGCTATGTGGAAGAAAGCAAGAAACCATGCTAAAGAAACTTATCAAGCCATGTACAGAGAAAGTGGTGAAACTGGTCAAAAAAGGTCAAGACAATGTCGCTTTCTAATCAAACAATTATCTGACTGATTACTGACATGGTTTATGCCGCAAAGTTTGCTCTAAACTCAAGCAAATAATTGTCCAGGCTAGCTTACAATCATACGAGTATAGTCATAGTTCTGGAGATTCAGATGATTACATTCATTACGTATGTGAGAGAAAAATGACGAAAGAATGTTTTTATTTGCAAAACTTTTTCAAGAATAACGGCAGCAATAGATGTCAAAGGCCAACGTAGGCTAATGTGGGAGGTTACTTGACTTGGCAAGCAAAATTTCTAGCAGACCTGTACCAATGGTTCTCTAGCGATGGTTGGTGTCGTGGATGGATTCATTACTTATGCCAAGAATAAATGGCCACACCTTACGTTTTCCTACCGTTTATTATGCCGATACGCGTTTGCGTCGAAAACTCTGATTTTTATTGGAAGTCATGGACGTCGCGTTCAAAGTAATTAACTTCATTTGTCCGAAGGCTAAAAATCAACGTATCTTTGAACTTTTAGCGACCGAAATGAGTGCGCAACGTTCCAAAGTTCGTTAGTTATAGGATGGAAACTTTCTCTCTAAGCTATATGAACGCCGTATGGAAGGGTAAATATTTTGATGAAGAACGAAAACAACCTCCATGCCCACTTTGACACTGAAGAGTTTGCTCGGATACTCCCCTACGTGGCCGATATTTTTGATTTAGTCAACTCAATGAACAACACGATTGCAGCCTTGCTTCCTTTCTTTGGCGAGCATTTGCAATCTCAAAAGATTAAAATTCTTTTCGGCGTCAAAGGTTGTGTCACTGAGCGTTTCGAAATTTTCTTCGCTGAGATCAATTTTATTTCGACAAAGCGCTCCTGGATGTCCAATGACACATGGGCGCTATCAACACTGAAATTGAACCTACTGAAGATGAAGAAGAAAAGTTGGCATACTTTAAGGTTTCAACAATGAATACCTGTCGACTTTAAGGTTATTTATTCAGGATGCGTATCCACTACTTAGCACGAAGTCATTTGTAAAGCTTATATAACCCATTAAAACTTACCTTTGCGAATGTGGATGTTCTTACATAGCAATAATAATAATGAAGTCCAGATCTCATGATAAGAACGATGTTTATCTTGCTGTGTACAAGAGAGAATCGGACATTATAGACGTCACCATACGAGTTTACCAGTAAGTATGTCATTTTCAGCAACATTTTCATTTTGATTCATAATTTTAGAAAGTCTGAGTAATTCAATAAACAACATAAATAGAAACCTGCATTTTTTGTTGATGTAGAGAAATCTGCAAATGTTTATGTATTGGATATATGGATCATCAAGGGTTGTTTATTCTGGGAAGCTGTGATTGTAAAGCTGCCCTTGTTGCTTGTTCTGTGACTATAAGTATTTTAGGCTACTTACACATTTATTCCGCGCTTCCCTTACTTTCCTCCACATTTTCTATCCAAGTCGCACTGGGCTTGTGTAATGTGAGTCTTGTTAGCCTCATAGAACATATTGTTACAATCGAAGATAACCAGAACAATCTGCATCTTCTTGCTGGAATTGTGTCTCTTCCCTTTCATAGATGCGAATTAACGTCTCAATAATGAATCAATGGGGACGCTTTTTTCAATCTAGTTGAGCTTCTAACAACATCTAAAATTAAGTGAAACCCGATTACTGCTGGTATAAGAGGGCCACACAACTGTCCCCTTAACTTTACTGTCATGTAAATCCTCTTTTTCTGGTACACTTTAGAAGTGCTTAGAAGCACTTTTTGTTTAGTGGAAAATATTCAAGCAGCTGAAGAGTGGAACGGGGTGAGCTAATGTTGTTATTGCTAGATGTAGCCAAATCTTTTGTAGATAAGTAGACAATACGATTTAACATTGTAGAAGTTGCCTTCTACGCACTTTCAGTGTAGCTTGAAATCTTGTACAACACCAATGCAAAAAAACGTGTGCAAAAAAGAGTGAAACTGCAATATCTAATCAAAAACAGAGATAGTGAATTAAAACTATTCCCCGTCTATTGTCATTTCATGGTGGTATAACTTTCCGTGGAGAAAAAACACACGATTTTTAAATAAAAACATGTGATTTTGTGCTACCATTCAAACTTTCCGAATATGTCAATTTTTGTTTTATATTATCGTTTAATATTTTCTAAAAAATTATGGTTAGTTTTGAAAATAGTACGAGGAGTAAACAGGCGTTTCTTAATAAGACTTTTAAGACAAATAAATAAAATATTCTAGCAGGGATACCCAACATCGTTCGAGACTGAATGAGTACTAACGAATAGTCCATGCTTTCAATAGTTTCTTGCCATGGAAATAATCGCATTTTTCTTTCAATTAAACCCACTGCTGTTTACTCAGAAGAAGCTTATCACGCCTCCGCGAGGTCATGTGGCCCTAAATACCCTGTTGTCTGTATTGCACTGTAAAGAATTTATTGTTAATTTAATAAAATTACTTTTATATAAGGGCTTGAATGAAAGTTAAAAATGCACAAATAAAGTTCAATTGTTTTATATACAGAAAGATTACTTTAGAACGCGCCTGGTCTTATCAAGGGGCCTACTGTTGATTTTATTTACTTGGCCTACGTGCTTGTGCAGTGACAAAACGTTTTAAAAGCCTGCATAATGTTTGACTGTATAAGTGTCGATTTTCGATACTTATAAGAAACGTTTCGAAACAAAACTTAAGAACAGTTTCAGACACATGAAGGATATTTGTTTTTTGTTTCAAAAAATTCAGCACATCCGTTTAGGGGTCATAGGGAACAAATTCACAAACAAACATAAGCGGACACACACATACATTGTAATTTATATAGTAAAGTAGAGATATACACACACTCAAACATATACACACTTAATACCAACTAACCTGCAGAGTATATATATATATATAAGTGAACGTGTCTGTGTGTCTGTTTGTGTGTCTTTCTGTGTGTCTGTGTACATTTCCCTACGCAATAACTCTGCCAATGTTTAGTCTACAGACTCGAAATTTGATGTACAGTGGACTGAAATTTGGGAAAATTTTTGTAACCCGTTTCGGCTAGAAATTTGGCTGTTAAGTTTAACGATTGGACCTTTGAGAACTCTACCAAACGCCTCCGACAATTTAAGGTATAAACAATTGAAATGGACATGGATCTAACTTAATAACTTGATTTTAGCTCAAAACAATAAATTTTAAGGGGGCATGATACGAGTCAAAGTTTAAAAAACATTGACCTCTCCGGTCTCTACCAAATTACTCAATTTCTGGTCTACACATTTGAAATTTTACATAAAGGATATTCAGAGATATCGCAAGCTTTTTAATCGGTTGGCTCGAAAATCCTTAGTTGCCAATATATAAATGTATGTATGTATTTTTGCATGTCTGCCTAAAGCTTTCGACAGTGGGGACGGATTTTACAACGATCAGTATCGTTTTGAAGTTCAACCTTTTAGAGGAAGAATATCGAAATATTGGCTAAAAACATTAATATCTTCACCTTCAACTGGGCACTTTTCTCCAGGGGGGGGGCGCTTTTTGCGCCGATATTTTGAAAGTCATCCTCTCCTTTCGATTGTCTCGCCTTAATTTAAACCTACGTTACTTCCGGTTTGGCGGTGGTAGTAACAGCAAAGACGTCAGATTTTTTTTCTCGTTCTTTTCCTTCTTCGCGGTACGGGTTCGAGCCTGCCTTCCTACTACCACTTTTTTTTGCTCAACATACACCTCAAAACACCCGGGCAACACCGACTGAAATGCTAGTATATCTATAAAAGTGAATGTTTCTGTGTGTGTGTGTCTGTGTGTCTTTCTGTGTACATTTTCCTACGCAATAACTCTGTATATCAAATTTCGAGTCTGTAGACTGAAAATTGACAGGGTTATTGCGTAGAAAAATGTACACTGACACACGCACAGGCACACGCACAGCCACGTTCACTTTTATAGATATACTAGCATTTCAGCCCGATATGCTGCATACAATAAAATGAGTGTATATATATATATATATATATATATATATATATATATATATATATATATATAAGAGATGGGTGCACGCCCTCAAATCTTGCTACTCCTACACCTTCTTCACGCGATACATTGATGATATCCTACTCCTAACCAATTCTTAACGTGTTTAACAATACCGACCCACACATTGAGTTCACCATCGAGCACCCTCTGGATCCCTGGCACTTCTAGACTTCAGCCTCAAGATCTCGGAAGCCGGTAATATATCCACCAAATTCTACAAGAAACCCGCCTGTGGAGATCTCTTCGTACACTATAAATCAGCCCTCCCCCGTAAAGCTAAAATAAGCTATGCGAGGAATGAAATAGCGCGCATCCGCAACAAATGCAGCAACGAAGCGGATACAAATACCTGCACAAATAAATTCAAGCAAGTGCTAGAAACCAATGGATACCCAAAACCAACCATTGAAGACCTGAATAAATCTAGAAGACGCACGCAACATTCTTCCTCTAACACCTGCTTTCTAAAGCTGTCCCAGTTCAACGACAAGATCACAACAGCCATCCGCAAAGCTATACACAGAGAGGGTCTAGACATACAACTTATACACACTGGGCCATCACTACGACAGCATTTGTCAAAACGCAAAACCCACCTAAGCAACGTACCCTGCACCCTAACTAACTGCGCGATGAACACCACTAACATGTGCCACCGTATATACACAGTATATCTCATACAGCGCACCAAATGTGACCAATCATACGTCGGTAGCTCAGTGAGACACCTGCACATTAGAGTAAAAGAACACATACAAACACAAGCCTCTTCTGTTCGCAAACACCTTCACACATGCGGCAACACTAACAAATCCATCAGAGTAGATATTTTAGCCACCGAACGCAATGTTGGCAACCTTCGTATCAAAGAATTACTCCTGATTGCCAAATTACATCCCAAGATTAATCGCCGACATGAATTAGGCTCTTCATTCTTAACTTAATGCACACCATCCCACCATTGTATAATACAATTAAAAAAATAAATAAACAAACAAAATAATTTTTTTTTAAAAATCCAAAATTAAATTAAAATAAACCAAAATAAATAAACAAACAAAATAATAAATAAGCAATCCCTATTCAAGATTACTACCCGTTAATAATAATAACAATGTTTAACAATTAAATAGCAATTCAAATGAATTAGATGGTGCAAGCATGTGGGCTACACGGCTACATGTATATGACTCATGCAAATTTATAAGTTTATATGCCCCAATATAACCCAATTGATTTCTCCGAGTAAATCAAATACAATATTAATCGCAAATAACAGCAAGACATAATACACCAAAAACAGAAATCCAAGTTAACTCAAAAAAACAAATACATTATAAAAAAAAATTACTAAAACTCTCGAAATAACTTCTTACCACTTCGTCATAAAACATTGCATATATAAATAAATAATTATAGTTACTATATAATTGAATTAAAGATACAAGAATCCATAAAAGTAGTATATATACACTACATAACGAATTAAATAAAATACCCCAGAATGAGAATAATATCACTAAAATAAAATAAATAAGCAAACAAATAAATACATAAAAAGTAATGCAACGTTATACATCTAACTGAGAAGAAATATCGGTAACAATTATCTCCCTTAGAACAACTCATCAAGTAGTCTCCCTTGACCAACCGATTTATTCTAAGTCTACGCCCCCATCATCTCAAACAGAACGCAGAAACACAAACAACAAATAAATTAGTTAATTACATCTCCTCAATATAAACATAAACTACTATATAAAATAAATAAATAAAACAAATAAATAAATTAGAAATAAAAATAAGTAAAAAAACAAAAAAATACTCAATCATATTAAATTAAAAAGCCACCAACAAGGTCTGGACAATTATTTAGCCCAATACTCTTACCGTTTACTGTTTACAACAACACGTTTGAACCAAAGATAAACTATTATAAAAAAATAAATAAATAAATAAATAAATAAAATACAATATAAAATAAAATAAATAATTTAGAAATATAAAATAAGAATTGAGCAAAAAAAACTAACCATATACTACCCACAAGTTCCGAGCGATGATTTGCTGCGGTATAGCTACTGCTTACAACAACATGTTTGTCAAAGTCAAGTAAATATCTGACGAAAGATCTTTCTCGAAATATTATATTACACGGACATACCACCAGACCGACTTTCCCAACTGACCACTGTGCAAATATAAATATACTGCGTACATGAAATATGAATATGTACACATGTATTAATAAGTTGTATTAATAAATTTCTCACCTGCTTCAGCTTGTGTCTTTCCGTTACTTCTGCATTTTACTGCCTTCTACAATTCTATTTAATATATATATATATATATATATATATATATATATATATATATATATATAAAGAGATATTCATATATATAAAGAGATATTCATAAGCAGATAAACTGTCAACTCAAATATTCGTTAATTTTACTTGTATGCAATTGGACTGACAATACTCTCATTCTTAGACCTTGGTTGAATTCCAGGTGAAGTGAAAATTTTACTTCTAACTAAAAAACAGTAAGGTTATTATCTCTTTTGTCTAATTACGGCGTCAACGCATCCAAGCCAAATTGATGTAGACATATTTATTGAATTCATCGAATTTACTATCCATCGGAAAGGAATCATAGCGTATATATGTTTTTAAAATGTACATTGAGGAAGTCAATGAATGCATATAAATACTTTAAGTTTCTCCATTGAAAGACAGAGATAAAATGAAAATTGCACATGAGAGAGCACGTAGTTCCACCATGGATAAAAATTAAAAATTTCTTAATTGTAAAAATAATTGAATAAAATTAAAAATAAAAATGAAAATACTTCTATTTTCAACACACTATTATACATCCTAATTAAACATCATGGAAAATATGCTTCGCCAGGATTCCCATTAATATTTATTTAAAAATATAGAATGATGTCATTTTCTTACATAAATTATTCGAACTAGTGCGATCTGTGGAAATTCCACAGGGGACTCATTCATGTTATATATTGATGTTAGAATTCTCTAGATGTAATCGTAAATGGAGACACTCTGATATTATGATAGTTCTTTTGTTAAAACTGAAAAAGTATTTATCTAAGCTAGTTAGGAGGCCTGGCGTTCTCCGGTCGTAAAGTACGCTTAAATATAATGGTTTAATTCTTGCAGATTTCGTATATATTATTATAGAGTTAATTTTCTGTCGATTTTTTATATATTATAAAATTGCGATTTAAAAAAATAAAAAAGATTTATCCATATGACTTGGGCGCATCAGCTTGAATCAAAACAGAAACCAAACCTTATAAAAACATATATATATATATATATATATATATATATATATATATGTATATATATATGTATATATATATATATATATATATATAACTTGAGTTACTTCATCTATAATCGAAAGCGAAACATAAACTAATGATCAGTTAATTTTCTGTCGATTTTTTATATATTATAAAATTGCGATTTAAAAAAATAAAAAAAGATTTATCCATATGACTTGGGCGCATCAGCTTGAATCAAAACAGAAACCAAACCTTATAAAAACATATATATATATATATATATATATATATATATATATATATATGTATATATATATATGTATATATATATATATATATATATATAACTTGAGTTACTTCATCTATAATCGAAAGCGAAACATAAACTAATGAAGAATTCTTGATAAAATTATTTATAAAAAAAAAATAAATTGCTGGATATATATATATATATATATACATATATATATATATATATATATATATAAAAACATATATATATATATATATATATGTTTTTATAAGGTTTGGTTTCTGTTTTGATTCAAGCTGATGCGCCCAAGTCATATGGATAAATCTTTTTTATTTTTTTAAATCGCAATTTTATAATATATAAAAAATCGACAGAAAATTAACTCTATAATAATATATACGAAATCTGCAAGAATTAAACCATTATATTTAAGCGTACTTTACGACCGGACAACGCCAGGCTTCCTTACTAGCTTAGATAAATACTTTTTCAGTTTTAACAAAAGAACTATCATAATATCAGAGTGTCTCCATTTACGATTTACATCTAGAGAATTCTAACATCAATATATAACATGAATGAGTCCCCTGTGGAATTTCCACAGATCGCACTAGTTCGAATAATTTATGTAAGAAAATGACATCATTCTATATTTTTAAATAAATATTAATGGGAATCCTGGCGAAGCATATTTTCCATGATGTTTAATTAGGATGTATAAAAATAAGTTATAATCGAAACCAAAACTTATGATACATTCTTGGTAAAAATATTAATTAAAAAACATATGAGTTAAGTGCCATCGGCTATAATTAAAACCGAAACCAAAACTTATGATACATTATGGGTAAAAATATTTATACAAATATAAATTACTAAAATGCTACCAGTTGTAATCAAAACCAGAACCAAAATGTTATGAAAACTTCTCAGTAATTTTTTTTTTTATTGCAAGAAATGCAACTCCATAACAATTAAACGACAGTCACTCGGATGTAAGCATGGCACACAAAATAAATAACACACACGATGTTTTATAACTATATAAACTATATCTTAAAGTTAAAGAAAACAGTTATCGTTACTTTTTTAGACGGAATAACGATTTCCTTCCGAATTCTTTCAGGCGGCAGGTTTTGTCTGACTTGAGAATTTTGCCAAAGTTTTTTGGGGTTTTTTTACAAAGTGGTCACCACTAATCAAGGGCCGGAAGCCACTCAGAGATAAGGGTTATTGTAAGTACATTACGTTAGTGTGGAGATTTAAGAAAGTATCTACTTAAGGGAGCGGTTCATCAGGAATTTGTTTACATTGGATTTGAAGACATCCATGTTGTAGTCAGGTGGGAAGCAGGCAGACGGAACAGAGTTCCACAGGCGTGCAGTTCTAAGAAAGAAGCTTTTTTTCATGGAATCTAAGTTTTGATTTAGGCATAGATAAAGAGTGAGGAAAGATTTTGGCAGTGGATTCAGCTAGACGGGTGTTTTTCGTAAAATATTGGCGAGGGGGGACCAGAGATTGGAGTTCAGACGAGCACCTGCCATGGAAATAACGATAAAACTAAAATAGGCGTGCAACGTCTCTTCTGTGGGAGAGAGGTTGCAGGGAAGAGAAAAGGGCATCCCCCACTAAGCCACAAAGTCTATTTTGTACTCTGTAAAGGCAGGATAGGCTATTTTTAGCAGCTCCTGCCCAGATATGGCAGCAGTATTCCACCCTTGGACGTACTTGGGAGTTCAGCTTTCACCTTGGAGTATAAACAATCGAAATATTGGGAATTCGAGTAAAAGCGTGTATAAGTTAATATAACTTAAGTTGGGAAGGTAAAGGTGGTTTGAATATGGTTTGTTTCGTTTTAAAACCTTCCTTTGCTTGTGTGCTCCGCATTAACGATACTTAACTGGTTGCATGTGACATTTCCATCTTGTTCCACCGTAAACGGTTATATGTATGTTTTACGTTATGTTTCTGTCAGTGGAAACGCGTCGCTTCAACAGTATACACTATGGTTCATTTATGCTTGAGGTTCTGGTCATGCCGCTATGCTGTGTGATCAATTTTCCTTTCACTGTTTTGCATTTGTGTTGAATTTGCATGTCAAGTTAATGTTTTATTGTGACATTTAATGTAAATTTACTATATTCACAGTTATTGAACATGCTCTTACCATTTAGTATCTTTACATAGTAAAAAGCTAATTATATAATGGCCACTTTTAAACAGTTTCGGAAATGGTCATTAAAAATTAAAATTTCTTTCACCAGTAATCTTTTAATGCTCATTAGCTGAGAAATGTATTTGACCCTTCATTTTTTTTCAATAAAACGAGCAAACATAAAAGTTTGTTAAAACTAAAAACGTTAACCAAGAATATAGTTTAATACTTTCAACATTTCGTATATTTTATGCATGTTTTTTTAATAAATTTTATGACATTTTCTACTTTCTTTAGATTTTTTCATGGTCAATTCTCGAGAAATCCACAAACTGTAACCGAGATCCCTGATCTGACTTGGAATGTTCTTTACCGTGTGAACTCAGCATTTACAAAGTGCATTCAATAAGTTTCCAGACTTTTTTCGTATGTGCGATTTTATTGATAGTACACACATGAAAATTCAGCTTCCTTCGAAGTAATCTCTTCCGGTTGTAATGCACTTGTTGTACCGTTGCAACAACTTCTGAAAGCCTCATGGAAGCCCTCTTCTGTGACATCAATAAGCACTTTTTGTGTCTATAGACACTCAGCGATCCTTATCCTTGAATTTGTTTATATCGCTAATTAACCATGGTGTTCTTCCTTCGCATTTTTCCTACACACCTCTCATCATTCCTCACGGACTCCATGCTTTCTTTGAATCTCTTATGCCTCTCAAAAACATGCTGATTTATGAAAGATGGTCCAAAAGCAGTCTGAAGCATTCCATACATATCCGTGGCATTTAAACCATTTTAATTTTGCAAAATGTATTTGATTTGTATCTACTAGTAAACGTAGATGTTTGTTTTCATTTGTAAGGCCTTAATATATTACAATCATTTGCAAATTAAAATATCACAATGCTGCTTGACTGTCAAATATAAGATAGCTCCTTCAAGTTGATTATAAAAAAAAACACTTACTCCTAGACAATGAATTTTTCTTGAGTAACTTTTTCATATTTTACCAGGTGTTTTCAATTCTTTCGTGGTGTCGATTCTCATCCAATTGACAATCTACTTAACCATTTGACTCGAGTAGGTCTCGAGGTTTTATAATTAATTACTTACTAAAACAAAAGAAAAACGGGTGCCCTCTTGAAAGAAAAATGCATGTGCGTGAATTTGCGACAAAACCATGATCAGCATGAGGTGTTACACAATTGACATTTCACATAATCACTTTTTAAGGATTTACCTGGTCAGCATCATGTGTGTGTGTATTATTTATGGCATCTCACTAATTGATTACCAATTTTGGCTTTGGAGAGAGAGTAAGAGACATTAAATAATAAAGTAATTATAATCTCAGGTCTTTCTAGTGATGCTAATGCCGATCTAAATAAACAATAAATAAATAAAGAAAAATGAACTAATATAGAAAAAGATTGGATGCAAACTCTGATCAGTCTGACTTAGTAGTTAAATAGTTGAATAAGTTCAAACTTTCCGAAAAGTCGGATAATTAAATACGGTAACAGGCACATGAAGGCCGGAGATTGCATCAACTAAAAAAATACGTGTATATAAAAACTGTGAAGAGCGTAAAAGTCCTAACCAATTGCAGATGCGTGGAAGTACCCGCTCGAAATATTTTGAATATATGATCGTTCATGATTATAAACTCATATCACTCACATTCAAAAACATATTAATTTTGTAAATAGCAACTGCCCATCATTTAAGACGATTAAAATGTTCGAACCTTTTCATAAAACTTTTTTTTTCAGTCAGGCATAAATTGCTACATACAAATTCAAATAATGTGCCAATCTTAATATGTTGTAACCGGCAGCATGTTCTAGACATGTGGTCTAGATACTGGATATCCTCTTTTTTTCTAATTCAATAGACGATGTTATTAGTTGTGGATGTCATTCACTGACGATGCTATTCACTGACAACGTAATCGACTTGGTACTTATGATATGACTGAGAAGTTATCTTCACTTCGTGTTCAATGATTAACGTAATAGAGTGCGTTTAGGTACAAAATAATAATAATAAAGCTATATTAATATATATAACCAGCAGGACCCGTTAACTGCTGTTGCCCGGTGGAAGCATGCCCCCCCCCGTAAAAAGTTTAAGTACGGCTGTTGTTGGTATTGCCCCCGCAGCCCCAACCTCCTCAAGTTAAGAACGGCTTTTGGAATAGATACTCCAACATCTTCATGATAAGAATGTGTCGAAATAGACACCCCCAACCTAGCCCTGTTAAGAACGGTTTTCGGAGTAGACACCCGATTTGGGGGGGATGTAAAAATATCTGCCCCAAATTTAATCTTGCTAATCGTTGTCATGATCCCCATGCACAGATACTATGAACCAACCTTAGATTTTTGTTCGCTCAGTTTCCGTCGAAAAAATATATATATGTTCGGTATTTATTAGTGTTGGGAGGATTAATTGGAATCAGAATCAGGAATCAGAAAAATCGGAACATTTTGGGATATCGGAATCGTTATCGGAATCGAAAAAATTATAACCGAATTTCCGATTCCAAACCGATTTTTAATAATAATAATAATAATAATAATAATAATAATAATAATAATAATAATAATAATAATAATAATAATAATAAAGATGAAACAAGCACACATTGTTTTTTTATGAGAAGTTGTTCATTTACAACATAAGACTGAGAGGGGCCACGGAAGGGTTATAAATCACATTGGCAGATTTAACATAGATTCACAGAGTTTAATTTATTTTATTTATTGGTCATTTATCGAGAGATAACTTGCCTATTCCCTTTGTGAACTTTTCGCACTTATTCGCTAAATGTCTAGATACCCGACTCCGAGGGAGTTCACTTAATTATTAAAAGATTAAACGCTCTGGACAGCATGGGTTAGGGTTAGGGTTAGGGTTGAATCCTTTTATATTCTACTCGTCCTCTTCTGCGGTAGCTGTATGTTGCCAGTGTCTGTCATCGGCTCTTCCTGAAATAAATAAAGTTTTATGATGCTCATCTTTGTACGAAAGTGAAAAATATAGATGAAAACCTCCTATGAGTTTATCAAAATCTTGAATGGTACATAAAGAGACTCGTCTACGGAAAACTCGTCCATGGAAAAATTTGATTTTGCTATGTAGGAAAACTTGGTCCATTTTTGAAGAAATATCGATTGAAACACACATTTTATAACCGTTCCTGAAGGAGATATTGTTTTTAAAAGAGACTACCCCCCATAATATTTTTATAAATATTTTTATTTATTTTTTTACTGTTTTCTTAAAAAAGTGTAGCAGAATTAGCAATAACCGAAATGAGGGGAAATAGATTCCTTACCTCGGGTACGTCTGTTGTGTTTTGGGCTGAGCGGAAAAGAGAGTTCCAAGATGGCGTTCATGGGTTTTTATTAGCGTCGACCCCATGTAATTCTCATGGAATCGCGTCTGCTCTCGCGCGATTATGCAAATATATAATTCCCAGCCGCTATAAAGGCATGACGCTGGAAAGCAGTCAGGGAGTGTCATGCAGATTGTGTGTAGGTGGTCCTGGCGATTGGATTGTTCTTTGTAACGAACCACGTGTCAGCGAGAAGCGACTTTTTTTTGTTCGTGTCTCTTTCTTCTTCTTTCCCTACGGTTATTACAGCCAAGAAATCCCTTTCTTCTAGAAGTGGGCGATACTGACTATTTTCTATCTTTGTTCCTGATTTTTTTTACCTACTACATTTTGCTTCACAAAGATAAAATTGATTTACTACCTAGTTGTTCGTTTTCTTCCTAGCTGGCTAAGTTTTAGTAGTTTAACTTAGTTAAAGCGTTTATTCAGTTAAAAAAAGAGACTTAAGACAACATAATATTTTTTTAATATTTATACTTATTTACTGTTGTTTTAAAAAAGAGCGAAATCGTTTTTACTACCTAGTTGGCTAAGTTGGTTGTGGTATTAAAACGCTTATTCAGTAAAACACAAATAGCGTTGACTGTTACGTGAGAACAAGAAATAATGTTCGACGTGAGGGATCACATCTTAAGAGCTTTGATAATAGCTCAAAAATAGAAAATTTGAGAAAATACTGAAGGATATTTAGTTTAATTTTCCATAAGTTGATATTGTAATTAAATACGGTCAGTGAGTAAAACTTTGTTTCATCTGAACGCAAATTTATACATCATTATTTTTTTTATTTTGTTATATTACATTTTCACCCCCAAACAAGGCATATGCCACTTTAGTGTAGGGGGCTACTATCAGGGATATAGAAATCAGGAGTCTCGTGTAGAGAGTTGGGCAGCAAGATGTCGGTTCACGCTACACTTGAACTTATGCATATCAGTACAGTTGGGGAAGCAGGGACCCGGAAGGGGATTACAAACCCTAGCTGTTCTGGGGAATAAACTACTGGAGTAGAAGGCTCTTTTACATCTAAGGGTCTCTACTGTGAAGAGGTGGAATTTAGCTGCTTGTCGGGTTTGTCGGGGATATTTACGTCGAGGGGCCACAAGTGCTTGTAGTTCGTCAGAGCATTCACCGTTAAAGTACTTGTAGAAAAGGCAGAGGGATGCAACTTTTCATCGAGTGGAGAGGGGCTGAAGTTTAGATGAAAGTTCATGACCTATCAGATTGGCGACTCACTTTTGAACCTTGTCTAGGAGCGAGAGACTAGTGGCAGATACACCAGCCCGAATATGACAACAACACTCCATACATGGGCGAATGGTAGCCTTATAGAGTTATAGAATACTTTCGGGCGTTAGTATCTTTCTAGCACGGTAGAGAGAACCTACCTTCTTCGCAGTGGTCCTGGCGATACTGTCAATGTAATTGTTCCAACTCATGTTTCCTGAGAGCGTTAGGCTGAGGAGTTTAAAAGATGTACTTTCAGATAAAGAGTCATTGACTGTTGCTATTGGTGGTAGAGAAGGTTTCTTCTAATTATTGAAGGAAACGAGTTATGTCTTGGCAGCATTGAATGTGACCATGCATTTATGTCCCCATTCCACTAGTGTTTCTGTCATTTCTTTAGATGTGTGTACATTTGTTTTCCTGTCGTCTCTGCATATATACTCATCTCACAGGCATTTTTGTCAGAGAGGTAATTTATGAATGTTAGGAATCACAGATTGGAGGTCATCTTCTAGTGTTTTTGCCATTTCTTTAGATATGTGTTCATTTGTTTTCCTGTCGTGTCTGTTATAGAGCGTGGTGTCATCAGCATATGTACCCATCTCAAAGACAATTTTGTCAGGGAGGTCATTTATGAATATTAGGAATAATAGAGGTCCAAGGATAGACCCCTGAGACACTCCCGCATTTATATCATATTGTTAAGATGTAGGACCGTCGAAGGCAACCTGGATTTTTCTCTTATCTAAGAAGGATTTAATTATGTCATGTATTCTTCCAGTGATGCCGTATGATCTTATTTTCCTGAGAAACCTTCATGCCATACTCTGTCAAACGCCTTAGATATATCTAGAGATACCGCTCTACTTTCACTCGCTTTGTCCAGTGACTGGTATATACGTTCTTAGATTACAGTTAGGATGTCTGCTGTTGAACGAGCTTGCCTAAATACATATTGTTGGTCAGTCAGAAGTTTAGAATTAGAGCTTGGTTAATGATGGTCTCAAATATTTTGGCGAAAATTGGGTGGGGGCTAATTGGTCGATAATTGACTGGGTCAGTTCTTTCGCCAGAATTCTTGAAAACTGGTACTGCAGAAGCAGTTTTCTAGCAGGCAGGAAAGCAAAATTCATTAAGGCATTTGTTGTAAAGTTTTGATAGGATTGGAGCTACATCGGCGGGGCACTTTTTTAATAGCACAGCCGGGATGAGATCAGGTCCACATGCTTTTGCAGTGTCAAGATTTCTTATGATAACATGCACCTGAGAAGGGGTGATTTTCAGATCGTCTAGTGTGGCGTCTGTCCACAAAGGAAAGTAAGGGAGGGGGTAGTTGGCAGGGTCCAGTGTTGAGTTGGAGGCAAACCCACTCGCAAGCATATTATTATTATTATTATTATTATTATTATTATTATTATTTATAGTAGTAGTAGTAGTAGTAGTAGTAGTAGTAGTAGTATTGCTATCTACATATTAATACGAAAGCGTGTGCGTTATTTTCTGTGTCACGCTTATATCCGAGTCGTTTAATTGGTATGTACTCTCATTTCTAGTAATAAATGATTTTACCAAGAATTCTTCATAATTTTTGTTTCGGTTTCGATTATAGCTGATGGCACTTAAATTACTATCTTTTTATTTAAAAAAAATACCAAAAATTCATTATACAATTTAGTTTTGATTTCAATTAAAGCGAATGGCACTCCAATAATCTTCTTTTTTTTAAATAATTTTATCAAGAATTCTTCGTAAGTCTTTGTTTCGGTTTTGATTTTAGTTGATGGCACCTTAGTAATCCATTTTTTCTATAAATAATTTTATCAGGATTTCTTCATAAGTTTGAGATTTGGTCTCGATTCAAGCTGATGAACCCAGGTCATATAGATTTTTTTTTTTTAATTTGCAATTTTATAATATATAAATATCGATAGAACATTAACTCTATAATAATATATACGAAATCCGCAAGAATTAAAATATCATATTTAAGTGCATTTTACGTACCTGCTTGCTTGGATAAATATTTTTGCAGTTTTAACAAAAGAGCTACGATAATATCAGAGCGTCTGCATTTACGCTGAATTTCTACAGAATACCAACATCAATATATTACATATGAATCAGTCCCCTGTGGGATTTCCACAGGTCCCGTCAGGTATTATTATTATTATTTGCATCTCGTTTTCGTTTTTATTTACAGCAAAGCAAATCAATTTAATATCCCACCAATTCTTCATGATTAAAATAAACTTTTAACTTCATTTATAGAGAGCATGCACAGAATAGTAAACAAAACCTTCACTGTTAAAATGAGTATCTAAATAGTAACATTATTTAGAAATTAGTCCGTAGAAATGGAAGGGGTTTGTTAGCTGTAATGTTCTTACATAGTTTTCTCAATTTATCTACCAATCGACGACTATTTTCAACTGTTTATGAAAACTTTCAAGTAGCGTGTTGTACACTAGCGACGAACTGATACAATCTGGCTTTGTTTTAAAATCGAAATAAATATTTTGTTTCCTTAAAATTTTCAATCAATTACAAAGAAAAAATATACACTGAAATTACCCGGAAATTTGAAATTTTGAAAAAACAGAAAACCGCAAAAACACGAATCATTACTTAAATAAATTTTTAAAAAAATCGGAATCGGAAGCGGGAATCCTATCGGAATCGGCGATTTAAGACGGAATCGGTAATTGTATCGTAATCGAGAAAATTTTGGAATCGTCCCATCACTAGTACTTATGTATTTTTTGTTACCGTGTTGAAATAATAATAAGTCATTTTGAAAGTCATTCTGAACATTTTAGAGGAGTGTGTTTTGTAAGTAATCTTTGTTTCCACCCTAATAATCAAATAATTACATGTTCAATAATAACGTTATAAAATTTTTCCTGTATAAAGCTTTTTGAATATATACAAATTGTTTATGTCAAAATGTAGAAAAAAACTTATGTTTACATGAGCGAAATATCCGTGTTGACCTTCAAGATCCGCTTTTAGTTATAGGATGTTCGTCGGTCAAGAAAAATAAAAATAAAATATAACCTATTTAGTGACATGCAATATGGTTTCCGTTCTACAAGATCTACTGTAGATATTCTAATCTTATACGATTAGCGAATCTCTCGACGGAGGCTTCCTTTCTAGGACAGTTGCTCTTGGCATATCAAAGGTTTTGATAGGGTATGCATAAAGGTCTACTTCACAAAATCCCCAGCTATGGCATAGTTGGAAATGGCTTTTCAATTATTAAATAAATTCTGTCTGACAGGTTCATAAGAGTAGTGGTTGATCGGCAGAAATCAGAAGCTCATGATATTTATATTGGAGTCCCTCAGGGATTCATTCTGGGTCCAACTCTCTTCCTGATCTACATCAATGATCGTTCAAATCACATCTTTAGATCTTTCGTACACATTTATGCTGATGGCACTGCCATCTACAGCAGCACATCAAAAGCCGTAAACAACCAAGTTCTCTGTGATTCTCTTTCCTCTTATCTTGAGCATGTGGTACAATGTGGAAAAATGTGGCTGGTTACTTTTAATGCATCTAAAATCAAGCTTCTATCTTAACATCATCAACGCATTGATCCCCATCTTGCATCAGGGGAAACTCCATGTTTTGACAAGCTTCAGAGCTTGACATTACTACTGATTTGAAATGGGACAGGTACAACAAGTCCGTTGCCAAAGTCGCTGGAAAAATGGTGGGATCCTTCTATCGATCTAGTAGATATCTACCTGCTGGTATCAATGCTAGTATATATCTATAATATAAAGCTGAACGTCTGTGTGTGTGTGTCTCGGGTCACGAATAGCTGAACGTCTGTGTGTGTCGGGCCAAGATCAAAGTGTAGTATCTGTTCCGACAGATATTGCAAGCTATGACTAGCTAGGACTAGCTATGACTAGCAAAGACCAAATGTGGGGGCAACCCCACATGCCTGACCGTTAACCAGCTCCCCTTTCCCACCTCTCGGGAGCTGGTCCCCTTTTTCCCCTTCCCCCTCCCTTCACTCCTCACATTAAAAATCGGCCTTGTGTCTAATTTGCTCGGTGGGGGAGCAAATAAATACAATCTGTTCCGACAGATACTGCAAGCAAAGACCATATGTGGGGAAACCCCACATATAAGACCTTGGTCAATGTAGGGGCGACCCTTCATACCAATTGTCACTATCCAGCTCCCCTACTCTCCGGGAGTTGGTCCACATTTCCCCTTAACTCCTCACATTAAAAATCGGCTTGTGCCTAATTTGCTCGGTGGGGGAGCAAATAAATACCGGGTCACGAATAGGGCCACCTTTGCGGCCTTCGGGCCAAGATCAAAGTGAAGTATCTTTCCGGCAGATACTGCAAGCAAAGACCCTATGTGGAGGAGACCCCACAGATAAGACCTTGGTCAATGTAGGGACAACCCTTCATACCAATTGTCACTATCCAGCTCCCCTACTCCCCGGGGAGTTGGTCCACATTTCCCCTTCACTTCTCACATTAAAAATCGGCCTTGTGCCGTATTTATTCGGTGGGGGAGCAAATAAATACCTGGTCACGAATAGGCGAACTTCGTAGCCTTCGGGCCCAGATCAAAGTGTAGTATCTGTTCCGGTAGATACTGCAAGCAAAGACCCTATGTGGGGGCGACACCACAGATAAGACCTTGGTCAACGTAGGGGCAACTCTTCATATCAATTGTCACTATATAGCTCCCCTACTCCCCGGGGAGTTGGTCCCCATTTTCGCTTCACTCCTTACTTTAAAAATCGGCCTTGTGCCTAATTTGCTCGGTGGGGGAGCAAATAAATACCTGGTCACGAATAGGCTCCTATATGGTTGACTATTTAAAAAAAAAACTGATTACATATAATGATAGAAAATGCATCTAGGATCAGGAATGGGTATGGTTGATCTGGCAGAACGGTGGTTCATAAAAATTGTGGGGTATGCGTTCGCGCCTGGCCCCCAAAGTATGGACATAAAACAATTGAAAAAAAAACTTTTACAAGTGTTTTTGATATAGATGTACATAAGAATACTTCGAGAAGTATGTTTCAAATTAAATAGTATAAAATGGTATAATAAAATTGTGGGGTCGACTTTCGCGACCGTACTCCATGGAAATATGGCAGAAACTTTAACAACGACTTTTCATATCTATTTGCGTAAGTATACTTTGATAATTATGTTTCAGTTTGAAGAAATATGGTATAATAAAATTATTGGGTGTCCGTTCACGCCTGATCTCCATAAAATGTAAATATGTCACAAAATTTAACAAGGTTTTTTAAAAGGGGTGATGGTCCACAATAACATATTAACTTTAATCTTAATTCACGTTAGCTTTTATTTATTTTTTTTAGTTTAATCATATTGTGTCGAATAAATTCACCTCATAAATTCACGTTCCTGTTAAAGTGAAAGCCGAAAAAAAAGTCGGAACTTTAGACAATTCTCGGCACAAATTTTGCATAACTCCTTCTCCACTTGCACGTTGCACTTTTTCGAAAATAGATAAATAGATAAATAATAAAAAAATAAGAATGAATTTTTATATAAACTACACATGCCATAATCGAATATTCCTCAAGCACAAAATAAAAGAAAACATTAAAATATGTTTATAAATATTCCTTATGTTTACGGAACTCTCTTAAATTGTTAACACAGAATGCCTAGGTGCCCCTCCTTCAAATTGAAAACGGGGCTCTCCATTTCAAAGTCGCTGCCATTTTGATTTTTTTTTAAACCGGTTCGTGAATTAATTTTTTTTTTTTTTACAAACTACTTAAAAATACAAACCAATGAACTTTTCTATCATAAAAGTAACTTTTGTTGACTATGGTAACATTTATTTTTTGTATATTTATATTATTATTATATATAACATTTCTCTTTGTAAGGAAACATCATTTTGTTGGTCACTCTTTGCTACGAATGGAAACAAAGTTGGTATAATAAAATATATTTTCGCGAAAATTATCTTTACTTTCATCATATTTTGCTTAGGGTAACATTTTTTAGTATCAACACCTATCTCTTCAAGCCCCCTCCTTTTCATAACCTATCATACTTTCAGCAATCACAGTCCATTTTCTGTAGGCTGTTTTTGAACCCAGTTAACGACGGGTACTTCTGCTAGTATATATATATATATATATATATATATATATATATATATATATATATATATATATATATTTGTGTGTGTGTGTGTGTGTGTGTGTGTGTGTGCAGTGCAATAACGTTGACACACTGGCTCTCTCCAGATCAGGGAAGTTAAGCAATATGAGCGGGTCAGTAGGTGTGTCAGAAACGTCGTGAAAAATATTGAATCATTCGATCCCCTCTCTTTCCAAGCTTATAACTACTCGAAAAATCCAATTAAAACCCTAATTATTTTTCAATGAAAGGATCAAGGATCAAGATTTCATTTAAAAAAATAAAAAACAACGTGATTTAAAAAAAGGGTTTTAATCTTCGAAGTTTACAGGTAAATTTCTAAAAAACACTTCTTTTTTGTTTTAAATTTGAATATATTATTTATTCATCGTTTATCTTCAATTTGTGATACATAAAACTTTGGTGAGTAAATTAATTATTTACTTTTTAATAGACATTTCAAAATGGGGGGCATGAATTAATTCGACCCCCTGTATTCCAAGCTTCATAATTACTCGAAAAATGTCATTCAAACCTTATTTTTTTTTTCAATTAAAGGAGGAAGGACCACGGTTTAATAATAAAAACAACGTGTTTTAAAAAAAAGGTTTTAAACTTCGGACTCTACATGTAAATTTCTTTAAAAAACACTTTTTTGTTTTAAATTTGAATATATTATTTGTTGATATTTTCTCTTCAATTTGCCATATATAAAACTTTGGTGAGTAAATTAATTATTTACTTTTTAATAGACATTTAAAAATGGGGGGGGTGAATAAAAAAAAACGTGTGTCTAAAATATTATATTCAATTATACGAAAGAGTATAAAATTTCACATTCACCCTGAAAATATCGTAAAAATAGAATCAATAGAAAAATTTGGATAGATTTTTAACGTTTAAAAATTTAAAAATACTGACCTCGTAAAATTCAATTAATTTCATTACTGTTTTAAAAAAATATATTATTTCTATTACTTTTTATACAACTTTAATAGTTTATTTTGGAAATATACTCCATAAAAAAAATAAACGACCCACTTGTAAAAGAGACATTACGAGTTTTTTTTTTATATTTTATTCGCAGTTTCGTGTCAGGGGTGTCAAAAATTCCTACAAAAATTCTAACACCTAGCGGGTCAGTATCAGATGAGCGACTATTTGGAAAGGTAGACGCTGTGTGTACCGCGCCGAATCGCAAAAATTTCCAGATTCGTATCTTGAGGTGCATTAATTTACCAGGAGTGATGCACCTCTAGTCTTCGTTAAGACATGCATCTAGGAGAAAGAAAAACTGATACCAAACCCTGCGGTCTACTGTGTGCGTTCTCTTGTTGCAGCCATTTCGCCAACAAATATTAACAGTTATACCAAAATAAACAATACCACCATGAACAAATCATGTGTGGATATTGAAAAACTTTTTGTTGGTTCGGAGCTCATACGTCCAAATCGACGAGAGAGTCCATATATATGCGTGTGTATGCGTGTGTGCCTACGTGTGTGTGCGTGATGATATTTTCTGCTGAAAATGCGATCAAGCATTTAAAATACATAAAACTAGAAAGCGAATAAATGGTTAATAATCAACCCAACCTTTTAGAAATCAACAGTACTGTAATAAATATTTTGTTTTAAAAGGACAATATCATTTCTTATCGAGAGAAACAGAAAGGTCACATTATGCCATTCTTATGAATATATCATTTACTTCTTTTATGTTTCAATCGGGGATTCTAAAAACTAATATGAGCTTTCATGTATGCTATTTATTATGAATAAGCGCGAAGAGTGTATGTTTTATATTCTATTATCCGAATATCACTGGCATTTGTGGCCAAAAGTATTTTATATCGTACGAATTGAAATAAAGTGGATTAATTGTTGTTACTTAATTAGATAGGTCACTCAAATTTGATAGGATTATCTGTCTACTGCACAAAATCTTAGTTACAGTATAGCTAGAAATATCTTTTCAATTATTACCTCATTTCTCTCTCATATGTTGATAAGAGAAGTGGTTGATGGGCAGAAATACGAAGCTCACAGTATTAATGCTGGAGTCCCTCACGGTTCCATTTTAGGCACAACTCTCTTCCTGGTCTACATCAATAATCTCCCAAGTCACATCCTAAGACGCCCCAGTAGATTTCTCACTGTTGATATAATTCTTTATCTGTATAAGAGCCAAGTACGTCCAATCTATCTCTGCTTTATCGTTATTTTCATGGCAAGTGATCGACTGAGCTCCAATCTATCGTCCACCTTGGCCTGACTTTCACGAAAAACACTTGTCTAGTTGAAACTATTGCTAATAATTTCTCCCATTCTTTATCTGTGCCTACACATAAACGTAAATTTCATGAACAAAACTACACGCCTATGGAACTCTCTTCCGTTTTCTTGCTTTCCAATTGACTATAATATGGTCGTCTTCAAGTCCAACGTAAACAAGTTCTTGATGAGCCGTCTCCTTAATCCAACTTACCAAATTTCCACTACTAACGATTACTATGATATTATCCCATTGACTATCTTATACTCATTAACCCTTATTCTCGAGGCCTTGGTAAGTGGTGACTCTTGTAAAAAAAACCCAACAATTTTGAGGGATAATACAAAGAGTTCAGATGGATAGCCGATGTAGAGCTGGCCATTCAAAAATAATTTTCTTGCAAATTAATGTCTGCGACGTATAGTCTTATCCTGAGACTTGTTGGTTGACATTGTAAAACTGAGTTTTACCGAATATTGTGGCTTTTGGGGTAGACACCGTCATTTGTACTGGAGACATACAAATGCCCCCTTGGTATAAAAAATATGTCTTCTTTATGGCAGCCGGTGAAAATTGTTGCATTTATTAGATTAGATGATAATGACCTTACCACTAGGCGGGTGCAGTTGCATTGCTTAGGTGGTATGAGCTTCGAATAAGATGCGGATATGTGACGGCAGCCCATCTGAATCGATGTAGTTTAATGATTTCACTGCCTACTTCAGCGAGGTTGAATGTGCAGTTTATATATTTGTGCACACGCCCCTCCTGTGAGACCAATTTCAAACGACGTAGATTTATGGTCCTGATGAAATGGTTTTTTTAGATCCATATTGTTCGTGTGGAAAATTTTTCTAAATTTTGGCAATTGACGCAAATATTTTTGAATAACCCTAACATGCCGCAGATAGCTCTGTGTCTAAACGATGATGGAGATATGCTCGACATTGATATATGGCTCTCTACTCGCATGAGAAGAACCAATGCAAAAGAGAAGTTGCCAACTTCTGGACCTCTGCTGAGGTAGATGCGCATATTTGTAGTGATATGTAAGTCTTTAAGATACTTACACAATCTCGATGATTTTAGACATACTCGAATGGCGTCGGCGAGAATTCCCCTTGGGAAAACAAGGAGATTTTATCGGAAATCTCCACACAGAAGAACCCTTACTCCACCCATAATGTCGTTGAAGCCGCGTAGATCATGAGGTGTCTTGGCTAATACTTTAAAGGCACCTTTATCTGCCATCATGTATTCATTCCAAATGAGCTAACTATAACGGAAAACCTCGGCTTGGTCTGATTTGTATCTATGCCTCATCTTTGAAAACCGGGTTGTGTGAAATCGGGGGCAGTTTTATTGCGGAATGTATTATCTTATCGGTATGAAGTAAAATCGCGTCGATTCAGGTTACAACCTTAATGACGATGTTTCCACTACTTCGTACGAGGGTATTAAATTTATGATAAATGTTTGCCTGCACATCAAAGAAGAATATACATCCACGGATTTTTTGGACAGTAAATGCGATTGTATTGTACGCATCCCATTATATGGTCGCAATTTGATCTCATTTTTCCTAATGAAATCAGTGAGATCCGTGGCTGAGTACAATAATTCATATTTTTTTACAAGGTAGTCACCACTTATCAAGACCCGGAATCCACTCAGGGATAAGGGTTATTGTGTGTACAGTACGTTAGTTTTGGAGATCTGATAAAGTGCCTTACTTAAGTAGGCGGTTCATCAGGAATTTGTTCACATTGGACTTGAAGACATGGCTGGCTGTTAGTTTTTTGTTGGAATTTTTTGGATGGTATGAATCGGTATATGCCTACAATTAGCCATTCGGTCAGGTCTGATACTATTCTATTGACAAAGTATTTGCTCAATAACGAATTGGAGATGAGAGTAAAACGTTTAAGTAGACTAACAATTTCTAGAAAGATGTTTTCGAGATGAATAAGCCCTTCGTTATAAATCCCGTCGAGACAGGCTTACTCTGCAGCCAGATATTTTAGTTGAGCTCTTCCGAAAATGCTTTCCAACAAGTAAGCACTACAATTTAATCTATATACTCGTTAAATCACTTCGTTTCAGCATAATCATGATAAAACGTAGCCATAAAATATGAAAATCTAACTAAAATTCTCTCTGTCATGGTCGCATCACATTGAAAGTCGTCTTCAAATAGCCCTAATCGGAAATTTCGCACAGAACTCCGTCCACAGCTGTTACATTATCAATCGTGGTGTTGATGTGGAAGATGAAAACGGGAGCATTCATGTGGATTTCGTGGAATAGTGCACATTCAAATAAAGAAGGAATCACGTTTAAGGCTGATAAGATCTCGACGAGATCTTCACACTTCTTGCAAGCCCATTGAGTTTTATTCCAGTTGTGATTAGAATTAATGGATATAGAAACGTTTTTGTAAATTTATTTTGAAAAGAAAAAGCCATTAACATAGTTTTGGGAGATGGTCAGCCACATGGTTAGCCGTGTGCTCTAAAAGTAAACGATTTGCCTATTTTCGATGTAAACGGAGTATCTCTGATGTAGTGGAAATGAGAAGAAATGCCGGAGTACAAGAAGCAGTCGATTACATGATCAGGTGCTTCGTCGTAGGAACCGTCGCGCTGCCTAGTAAATTGTTGCATCACTGCCCTTTTAATATACTTGCAGCTGTATTTGATGAATTTTCTGGGGTTGCAGAATTCTGTATTTATTTCAGGCTCGAATATTTTCGTCAACGGTCCACATGTTATCACCGGTGAATTGAATCATGTGCCTCCTATCATCTGTGCATTTATATCTGTTCTAGGTTGGACGATAAAGTTGTCGCCCTAAAAAAACACTACAGCTTTATTTTAAAACTTTATTGACAAAATCAATTCAGGTTACTTGATTATGTGGTGGAACTTACATCTATTCAATCTAGGTGCTTTCAGCCTCAATCATGGCCTTAATACAGGTCAGAAACACAAGCGCCGAAGAGAGCTGGGCGATTACTCGGCGGATTGCGGCGATCAGGCTGACTTTGCTGTTGTGGGACGTCATGTTGGTTATGTTCTCGAATTATGATCAAAGGAATTAGTCTAGCGGGTTCAAGTCGGGGGAGAATGGGAGCCAGTGAGGGATAGAGAGAGTACAAAGTCATAGCACGAAAATGTGAGGTGGCATGATGTGACCCTTATTTGAAACCACACCAAAGACAATAACCGTGTCGAAAACTTTGTCTTCATCACTCTGGGCACGTCCCTGTTATTTGTGGCAATTCAGCGATGCATGTTCAGGACACTGACAATGACCATGTTGTCATAAGTTGGACCGGTAGAGAGCATGTTGTACAGCAGTGTATCTCCGATCTCGCTCGTTGAACATTGTCACTTTCAGACATGATAGAAGCACTCTTGCGATTTGTACACAACTGGCCAACTAGTAGATGGTCTGCAACAAAATAAGAGTGGTTTTAGTCTAAAGGAAATGCCATTATGCCGTCTTTTCTGTTGTGGGTATTCATCGTCCTCCGTTTGTATAGCATTGATGAATAATCGTGGATAGCCGCAGGAGCTCGCCCGTTTTATTTTTGAAGAATGGATGGCCTCACTGACCAGGACCGCAACTTTTAGCCGTAAAAATATATTTCTCTGGTTTTCAAACAATATCTATTTTGGCATGAAATAAAATATATATATTTATCTTCTCTATCTTAAACTCTGTTGCGTCTGCCTGCTTCCCACCGGACTACAACTTGGATGTCTTCAAGTCCAATGTTAACAAATTCCTAATGAACCGCCCCCTTAAGTAAACACTTCATCAAATCTCCACACTAACGTAATGTACTTGCAATAACCCTTATCCCTGAGTGGCTTCCGGGCCTTGATAAGTGGTGATCACTCTGTAAAAAAAAATCATTGGGTTATCTGGCGTCACCCGGGAATACAAAGCTACCTCAGCGTAGTTCTAACGTTCCTCAATGGGGGATTACGTTACACCAGGACCGCATGGTTCCTGAACCATCGCATATCCAACAATGTTCTGAAGCTGCGAGTCCAAAGAGGGATCTTGAAGCTCGACCGTGGTGATTTTGTCGATTTCGGAGAATAGAATCGTGTCGAAATACAAATGAGGGTGTGAACATATGAAAAACAGGTTTTCTGTCATTCGACTGAAAACATGTTGCACTTTCCGGGACCATATATTTTTCTCTTTACGGTTTTACATTGTGTGAACATTTAAGCCTAGAGACGCGGGCAATGAGGTCAGGAAGGTCAGAGGGTTCTTGACCTGAAAGCAGTTTATTTCGAATTTCTAAGTGGGGGGCAAGAAAATGTAATGAACAAATCGTGTCGGTCGTAATAGCCGACGTAATCCATTGCCTTCTGCGTGTCTGCACATAGCGTTGCCCACAAGGAATATGTTCCGTTTGCCAACAGTTCGTGGTCAGCTTCGTTCCTCAAACCATCTTAGCAAATTACTCTAGATTAAATATTATTAGATTTGTGACGATGTGTCTGAAACTCGTTCGACATGAAGTGGAAACCATGTTCAGAGTATAAAAACCGTAGACTATATTACAGTGCATCGTATTATCTATGCGTTTTTATTCTACTTAGTGCGTAGAAACCAATGCCTTGAGTATTGCGTTTGTTTCACTACATCACTGCGGAGATTTCGTTACGAGTAGAAGCGTTGAAGTGACACTTATATTCTACCACAGTTTGCCAACGTCTATAACAACGGAAAATTTTAGGAAAAATATATTCTCGCGAAAATATTGTAAACTTTTGAAGTATGGTCTTACTTCATGAAGCATCATTTGAAGCTGCAAAGCTATTTTCTCTTGCCATGAGTTTGTTGGGCGAAGTAACCGGCAAAATACGGCTGAAAAAAGAAATGGCATTACAGTAACCGCGGTCATATTAGATGCTAAACCTGTCGTGGTACTTCAAACGTAATCACTCAGAAACTTTAGCTTGCAATGTTTACGCCAAACGACGTCATTTGAATGTAATATTTGAAACTCACTCACGCACATACACACAAGTGTCTTTATATATAAGTATACTAGCAATCGGTGCCCGGCGTTGCCCAGGTGTTTTGAAGTGTATGCTGAGGAAAAAAAACGGTCAATTTTTTTAAACTTTGACCCCTTTTATGACCTATTAACATTTATTGTTTAGGGATCAAGTAAAGTTAATAAGTTAGATCCATGTCCAAGGAATCTATATATAAAATATCACGTGTTCAGACCTTAAATTTTAGGAGGAGTTTGGTGGAGTTCTCAAAGGTCTAATTGTTGAATATTGACCACTTAATCGCCAAATTTCTGTCGAAAACCTATCACATCGATGTTCCCAAATCTCAGTACCCTGTATATCAAATTTCGAATCTGTAGGCTTAAAATTGACAGAGTTTTAGCGTAGGGAAATGAACACAGACGCACAGACACACACAGACACTATCACTTATACATATATATATAAACATAAACATCATATATATAAGGATAATAGTACGCCATATATATAACAAAAGACCATTATTTACTGAAGTGAAAGGAAAACCCGGGGGAACTTTACCCAAAAATAAATCTATATTTTTTTGTGTGTATTGATAGTCTGGTACTTATACAGTTTAGTGACGACATTAAAAAATGGAAATATTGAAAAAAAAATTTTATTGTACGTAACTGTTATAGACTGAAGTTCTCCGAAAAAAAATTTCACTTCATTTGATCAAGTAGTTTTTTTTTTTTACATCGAAAAAAATGATTTATCACGGCAACGTCAACGTGGCCATTTTGGAAATGTTATTGCAGGCCCAGGAGTTCCCCAAGGGCAGGTAACTGCCGTACATAGCAGAATACCTCCATTTTAGGCCAATCTAGCCCTTTATTCCCCACCAGAATGAGATTTTTAATTTTTTTTGCGAAGACAGATGCCATTTTTGGGGTGTTTTTTTTTTTTTAATTTGTAACAGAAGTAAATAAACGAAGTTTCGAAGTTATCCATGCGTGTCCAACTGAGCATCTTTTGAAAATATTCTCGTATAAAAATTCTTCAATTCTTTGCATTCTTCAATTTCTTTGCATATTCAATAGTATTCTTATTTAAAAAAAAAAAAAACGCAAAAAAATTGCAGATTTAAAAAAAAAAGAAAAAAAACGTAAAAAAATTGCAGATATATTGTGCGTACTGCGCATCTCAATATGGCGAGAAAAAAAAGGGCTAGATTGCGAAATTTGGCCTAAAAATTTTTTTCAATATTTCCATTTTTTAATGTCGTCACTAAACTGTATAAGTATGTATAGTCTTATCAACACCCCTTTTTTCTATTTATTTAAAAAGAAAATACAACTTTATACAAATTCCCTATTAGTTTTTTTTTCGGTTCTAACGATGATCATCTTTATTTAACTATTACGTGTAATTATAATCATACAGATATTCTATATGATTTATATTTGCGTAATATTTGCGTAGAAATGAAGAAAATCAAATTTACTGTGTATTTATCGTGTTGCCATAACAACGTGACGTAGTCAAGGACGGTAGTGGACGTGAGTGTGTGTGCGTGTGTGCGCGTGTTTTAATGCTGTATTGTTTCGTATCTTATCAACTTCTTCGAATCTATGTGTACATTAATACAAACCCATTTTTCGAGCTGAATAAATGTGTTACATTGAATAAAAACACGAAAAATATATCCAGTTTGGTAGAAAAGTAACTTATCTTGCCTTTGATAACATTTATTTGTTATATGTTTGTTTTTTTACAACTTTTTCGAATCTATGTGTACAGTAATACAAACCCGAAATGAAAAGACCACGAGCGAACGCGCGTTTTACATAAAAATAAATATTTTTTAATTTTATCTTTCTAGCTTTAAAAAAAAGTTTAAAAATTTTATCAGCCGGCATAATTTATTTTTAAATATTGAAAAATTTCAGGAAAATTAATTTTTGCTAGATTTTCAAAACATTGTTTTCGTGTTGTGTACGTGTCTGCGGCTACACCAGAATGGCGGCCGTGATGTCGTAGGTTGGATTGTAAGATTGTGTAAGTTTCGTATTTTTTAATTTGTAAATAACAATTTATAAAAAAATTAAACCCTTCCAAGATGGACAATAAATAAAGCCATAATATTTTATGGTAAAGTTAAGAGCCTACGAACCATAGTTTTTTAGGAGATGTGATTATTGGATTAACCAATCAGAAATCGTCTGTGGCACACACATCTCTGTTTTTATAGATATATAGATAGATAGATAGATAGATAGAAGATATGAAAACATATATATATATATATATATATATATATATATATATATATATATATACCAATGCAGATATAATATATTAGTATGGCTACCAGCGTTGGTATGGTATATTGTAAGCTAGCATTATATGCAAAATCATATTATAGATTTTATTTAAACAGCAAACTTTATATGGCCAGCAAAAATACTTATAAACTGGACTATCCCTTTAAAATGGGTATATAGAAAGAAAGAGATAGGGAAGATGAGAGAGGGAGAAATTTAAATATATAGAGCGTGATAAGGAGAGAGAGTGAGAACAAGAGACAAAGGAAAAATATATGGCGTTAAAATCGAAACCCCACACTCGATATTTTAGACCTATATTTAAGATAATTCAGACATTCTCAAGTGAATTTTCAAACTAAGAATATATGTAGTTGAATTTTTAACATGATTCTGTACCGATATTTCAATGAGGTACCAGTTCAATCAAATATTTGGCACATAGAATTGAATTTAGGGACCAGTTGTATATAATCAAGTCTTTAAAAATGTCTAACTCCGATAAGTCAAATAGGAAGTTTGGAACAAATTTCATTTTCTTTTGCAAACTCTTTATAATATAATTTACTATTTATGAACATTGAATATATTTGATATTTTGTTTACTTTATAGATACACTAAGAGAATTGGGAACCCTTCTATTAGTTTCTACCGTGAATATTACAATAGAATATGCATTTAGAATTTACGTAGATTTTCATACCTTTCTTTTCATATTTAAACATCAACACGTTGAGTTTTATTCAAAGCAGACTGCCCGGAGTTACGCATGGCATCTTTCATTTATGCTCCTACACAGAACGTCATATATATGTATTCAGTTATGCCCAATAATATGACGTACTCAATGATGCCATTGGGAACAAAAAACAGACATGATTACGGATTATATATATATATATATATATATACATATATATGTATATATCCTCCTATCCCCTCATATTCCCATTCCCCCTCCATGTATCCCTATGCCCTCAGCCACACAATAAATTAACTTTCCAGACCGTCCCCTACAAGTTCCTTTAACTCCCAAACTAAAACATTACCAACATACCAAGCACCAACTCCCACCTTTCCCCCTTGTTCCCTTCCTCTTTTTTCCCTCCGCTCTTCTCGCACCCATCCCCTGTTCACTCTTTCACTCTTTCATCTCATAACAACGAACATTTCTGTAAAAGTCTGAGGAAGCTACAGACGGCCAAAAAACGGCCGGGTAGCTGAAACAATAATGTAACTTAACAGAAAGATACGGTAATAAAAAATAAAACGCATATTTGCTCTACAACAGTATTGAGCACTTTCTTCGGTTTTTATTAATTGCCATTTCTACTAAATATATATATATATATAATATATATATATATATATATATATATATATAAGACAGCGATTAAAATCCGATGAAAAATCCTGATAGATATTACTATAGCTATCATTCACCATCCCAAAACTATTTTCAATTGTGCTGAAAAGCAAAATACGTGCCTTTTCACAGTTGAACATTTTGCTAACCGCATTTCATTTCCTCTAATGATGGGAGCCATTATTGAAAATCCATGGATTAAGGAAATTAATATAACCCCTTCTATATATTCCTTTTGTCAAACATTAAATTCTTAACTCGAATATATGTGTCTATATTTTGATTTTCAGGATTTAATTTTAACAACTAAATTTATATATATATATATATATATATATATATATATATATATATATATATATTGGTATCTGAAGAATACAAATGAGAAAGAGAAAGTAACAGAGAAGGAAGTGAAAAAGAAACGCATACTGACAGCGGGTAAAATATTAGGTTGAGTAGAAAGTTCTTGCGGATTTTTTTATTTTGATTTCAAATGATGTATTTCTATATAAGTTTACGTTATAATATCTTTATCTGATATATATCATTCTCAAGAGCGTTTTCGCTCTATATAATCGTTTAAATTATAATTGTTTTAAAATAATTATGTTTTGCCTTCAGAACGTCCAATTCAAGATGGAAAAGGCAAATTCCAACAATTTTCATATTTCAATTCATACCACGGCGAAAAGCTGTTGAAACAGATTTCGATACCAACTAAGCCTTTGGCCCAGTAACCACTACTGAACGCACAATATAACTGTGGTTCAAAAATTTTTCGTGGCGTCGACGAGAGTCCTGAAGATAATGAGCATAGTGTCGGTCATCTGATGCTGACAACGATCAATTAAGAGCCTTTGTCAAAGTCAGTTTACGTATAACTTTTCGAGAACGCGCTTCTGAATAAGACGTAGCGTATACGATGATTCTTACCACTTGGGAGACAGAATACATGATAAATGGGTGCCTCACGAATTCAAGGACAACCGAAAAAAACACTGATATGAAATGTCACTATTTTCCCTTGTTTTACGCAACGAATACGACTTGTTTTTCGACCAGGTGTGATTTGCGATAAAAAGTGGGTTCGTTATGACAACCGGCGATGCCCAACTCAGTGGTTTGAAGCCAGAGTTGAATAAAAAAGGTCATGCTAGCTGTTTGGTGTTCTGCGACTCATCTCATCAATTACATTGTTTTGAATGCGGACGAAACCATTACGGCGGAAAAGTGTCGTCGACAAATAGGTGTAATGCATCAAAACTTCGCCAACATCACTCAGTATTAGTCAATAGAAAATACCCAATTCCCCTCCACGACAACGTCCTACAAAAACTGAAGGAATTCGGTTATGAAACTCAGCCTCACCTGCCATATTTTCTCGACCTTTCACTTTCCGACTACCACTTTTTTCAAACTATCTCGACAACTTTATACGTTAGAAATGCTTCCAAAACCAAAGCAATGTCAAAAATGCCTCCAGTGACTTCATCGCTATCAGAACACAAAATAGTTACGTTACTGGCATAAATAAACGTGTTTTGTCTTGGCAAAAGGTCTGTTGATTTCGAAGAATAATTTTTTGTTTGAGTCGATATATTTTCATCTAAATTTAAAAGTTAAAATTGTAAGAACTTTCTTGTCTACCTGTAAATACGTATAAATTCTCCACTTACATTTGATTATCTTATAAAATCAAAAGATTTTTTGTCTGTGAGTACAAATTTTTCTATGACTAACAACTTTTTATACCTAGTAAATACATACTTTTAGAAATTCAGATATTGTAAGTACTTTTAGAAATGTAAAACAGTGCCATAATAATATAATCATAAATTGCCAGCAATTAAAGAAGAATTAATAATCATTTAACTTTACTTTGATAAACTTAATTGCCTGATTGCAATTATTCCTTCACCTTCCGCAGCACAAATCCTTTTTTTCGGATTTCTTGGTCGGAATACTTAACTTCCAACCGTAACAAATGAAACTCGCAGGTAAATTTTAACAATTGCCATCTAGAACAGAAAAATAATAACCGAATAACTGAATATTTTACTTTTAAATATTTTATGGAAATCGCTCAGACAAGGTATTAAGCCACTGGAAATGTTTTATAGAACACACTCCAGACAAGGCATGAAGCCACTAGAAAGTTGTTTTGAAATTGTTCCAGACAAAGCATGAAGTCACTTAAATGTTCTCTGTAAATCATTCCAGGCAAGGCAAGGCATGAAGCCACTAAAAGTTTTTTTTATGAAAGTCTCTCCAGACAATGCATGAAGCCGCTTGAAAATTTAAATGGAAATCGCTCCATACAAGGCATGACGCCACTTGAAATGTCTCATGAAAATCGCTACAAGCTAGGCATGAAGCCACTAGATTTATTTTATAAAACTCGCCCCAGACAAGGCATGAAGCCACTTGATATTTTTTATGAAAATAATAGCGTAATATTTATATTTTTTGTTTTCAGAAGTGTTGATATGATAAGTCATCTGTCAGTAGACAGATTAGATAGACTGGCTTTAGAGAGCATGATATTTGGAAATAAAACGGTTCCTTATTATCGGTTTTTAAACCAACAATACCGATAGGATATATTATCTAAACTGTTGATCATCATTCAATTCCGAATAACGTTTAGTAAGGCTGAGTGTTTATTTCCCACATTCTAAAAATTATATAATAATGCTGAGTGTATATTTTTTCACATTACAATAATTAGGTACATTGATAAAGTTATTCAGTGTGTTTATTTGTCGCATTCTAAAGTTCACATGGAGTGATGTCGCAATTCTGAATGTTTATTTGTCACAGTCTAAAAATCACATACATTTATCAAGTAATGTTGAGTGTTTATGTTTTATTCAACTATTGTATACTTTCATTTAACAAATTCATAAGCAAAAACTGTCCTACAAAATATGGACTATGCTGAAATAATAACGTTATTATTTAGAGAACCGCTCTTTATATAGGGAGAGAATTGTACTTTTGTAATGTAATATCTACTTGTATCTAACAATTAAACACAAAAACACTTACTTATTCTTTTGCTCGAGATAGCAAATGATACATAGACATCCAAAATTCCTCTATCCAAAGAATAGCAGATATGTTTAAAACCATTTCCATTTTTCTCGTTGGTTTTTACGGTCCTGAACAACGCTGTGTATCCCTGCTACTACGTTAATAAACTTTGAAATAACACTCATGTCAAAATGTAATATACATATTTGAAGTTTAAAAGTGATGAAGTAGACGAGAGACATTGTAGGCATTCGGTATATAGTAACAGGATGGTGGGATTTAAGTTTTAAATATGTTTTCTACCTTCTTTAGATTGAGACGATTTGACTATTCATTTTAGAAAATTTCTTACCGTATAAATATTTACGATTTTATACGACGAAGCGTGAAAAAGTGGGATTTCAAACTAGATCGCAGCTGAACCATGTATGCATATATATCACCTAATAACGTTTGATAAATCAGAAAATATGAATTCTATAATACAACTCTACCTTTTAATCAGCACTATTTTATACACACTGGAGTTACATTAGGTTATAATCTATATAATAACGACAGTATAAGCAGTATATATATATATATATATATATATATATATATATATATATATATATATATATATATATATATATATATATATATATACTAGCAAGGAGACTCGATGTTGCCCGGGATTGAATAATGAGCAACGAATGTTTTACATTCTTATACTTTTATTGTCATAAATTTGCTGTTGATTTTATATGCCCCGCCGTTCTGCTGGAGCGGTGTAATTGGCTTAAATTTAAGTTTTAAAGTTTAAGTTTTGAATGAAAAAGTCAACAATTATGAGTCAATTGCATTTTAAACAAGACCATTTGTTTCAACCGCGCCTCTGCGATATCAAAGAACATACTGTTGGTTTTATATGTCAGGCTTTTCGGCTTTTGTGGTATTAAACTTCTCAAATGCACGTTTGTTATTAGGTTGTATAAGGTGTTTACGTTGATCAAAACGCGTGTTCCTTCTTTTATTGGATTTTTTCGATTATCGATCATCGAATTTTCTTTGATATGATAGACAGATTGATAACTAGATAGATAGATAGATAGATAGATAGATAGATAGATATACTCGACCTTCTCAAAAGAGTACAGTAAGCAGATGTTAAATTCTCAAGAAAAAACATCAAAAACATCTTTCTGATTTGATGGATGTCGATATCTTTTGAGAAGGATATATATTAGACATTATATCCTTGATTCTTATATTAAAATGAAGTAACAGAATAAGTGTTAGATAACAGGGTATAAAAACGGGGACATGTACCATATAGGGGTTTAGAAACGGCAATAACTGCTGTATATATATTGCGTACTGGGAGAACAGAAGAGAGACTAGATGTTAGGTGGCAGAAGGAGCGAAGAAGAGAAACATCTAGGACCGATACGCGTATATGTTTGATGAAAGCTGTTTGTGTCATTACATTATATACTTATAAGAGTGAGTATTTATAAGAGTGAGTATTTAAGATGGGGAGTACATATTCTTTGTATTAGAGATGACAAGACAAAATTACGTACCTGAATTTAAAAGATAAACACAAAGACCAGGTTTAAAAGACAAACATACAAACATTTATTATTCACGTTCGGAATACTCTTTTAGAACTACAAATGCCACGTTAGTAAATCATAAAGGTTTCACTTGACGCCGTTCCCAGCATTACGAAGTCGATCAACTCTCTGCGATCCTTCGATCTCAACTCCCAAAACTTAACTCAATATTACATTAACTTAATTTCTATGACGTCACTAATCACACTCGCAAATATGTGAATACAGCTTCACATTGTTACCAGCTGACTTGGTTCGTAGATATTTGAATGCTTTAAAAAGGTGTTTTGTTAACCTCAACTCTAACTATAAACAATATACCTGACTTCGACCCCAATAACAATAACAACCAAGACTTCAACATTCATAAAATATCATTTACGAAATAATATTTCTAAATTAATAATAATCATTAATTATGTATTGTAGTTTACGTTTAACTATAGTACACATATTTTATATTTTATTCTCATCGAAATCAGATTAGCATGTAAATATACGTTTCGTTGGTTTTAAAGTAAATTTGATTTAATTGTATTCTTTTATGGAATAGCAATCCTCCTCGAGTTATTTAATGTTGAATCTGGATATTTTGATGAAAGTGTTTATGCTCTAAGTTTATTATATACCCCAATATTTATTCATAATGTTTGGTTTGGTTTGATTGTTTTCCTTTTTATTGCATGCAAACAATTTTCATGTTATTTAATGCCGAATCCAGTCGTTTTTTAAAGAAATTTCTTTATCTTCTATATATATAAAAGGCAAAAATCGGTGTGTATGTATGTATGTATGTATGTTTGTTTGTAACGCTAAAACTTTTGAAAGACGGAACCAGAGTTGACAAATTTGGTATCATATTGCACCTTGATCACCCGGATGACAAATATCGAAATTTCACGTCAAACGGACCAGTAGAAAGGGGTCAACTGATCGTTTTTCTCCTAGGGGGGCCCCCCAAAAAACCTGTCATTTTAACGTTATTCAATACGTGTCACGTGACGTGACGTCAGCTCAAACTTTTGACAGACACAACCAAAGTTGACAAATTATGTATCATATTGAACCTTGATCACCCGCATGACAAATATCGAAATTCCACACCAAACGGACCATTAAAAGGGGGTGAACTGATCATTTCTCTCCTAGGGGGGGCCCCCCAAAAAACCTGTCATTTTAATGTTAATATTACATAATCCAAAAACGCTTAGTCATGTCACGTGACGTGACGTCAACATCCAGTAATGGCGAACAAATGTAAACAAACACTTTGTTTTACCGATACTTTTGTAATTTCTCTTCTGCTTTGTTCTAGAGATTATTAAACTCCATGACAATGTCTCCAACGTATTTAACTGGTTAAAAATAGTATTTATACAAGAGTTTTAACGAAAAATATCAGGAAAAAATGTACAGGAATAAAAAAAAATTCAGCTTTCAAAATATTCGTCGATAAAAAAACCGATCTTTATATTTACGCTAGCCATTTTGTATATTACCACGTGACCTGCTATCTCTTAAACTGGAGGGGGGGGGATCCACTTGAATCCAACAAAACCAGTAATTTTTTTTTTCTATTATATATACATCATTTTCTATAAAATTAAGTGTAGACTTTATAATTAAAACAAAAAATGTTATTCATACTAAAAAAAAAAAACGCTTAGTCATGTCACGTGACGTGACGTCAACATCCACTAATGGCGAACAATTGTACCTATTTACTATGCCTCCCCACGGGACAGAGTTAGACACCAGGGTCGTTTTTTAACGTGGAGAAAAGGTACAAAAATAAAAATTGTCTCAGTCGTGGAGGATTTCTCCTCCACCGAAAGAGAACAAGAAATAGAAGTGCAGCATCTGAAGAACAGATACTACACTTTGATCTTGACCAAAAGGCCAAGAATGCGAACAATTGTAAATAACAACTTTTTTCACAAAACCAACACCGTCTTTCTTTTTTTTCTCTCTCTTTCTCTCTCTCACCCACTTACTCTTCCCTCTCTCTCACCCTCTTTCTCTTGACGTCACACCACTGTTAAACTGTGGGGGGGGGAACACATTCCCAGGCATTATCTCCTATAGATGCACATTTTATTAGAAATTCAGCTTTCAAAATATTAGACGATAATAAAAATATAAAACCAACACCCTCTTTCTCTTTTCTCTCTCTCTCACCAACTTACTCTTCTCTCTCTCTCACCCTCTTTCTCTTGACCTCCTACTACTGTTAAACTGTGTGTGGGGGGGGGTGAAGAGGCAGCTTGAAAACCAACAAAAACAGTGCACAGTTTCCCAAGCATTTGGGGTGGGAAGGGGGGGAAGAAGCCGAGCGCACAGTTTCGTGTGAGAGAGAGAGAACAATTCTCAACCTATATACTCAACAAATTTTTTATCTACAGATTTGAAAGTTTGTATATAGGGTATTCAGACATATGGAAATATATCTAGCATAATCTATCTATTATATCTATAAAAGTGAAAATGTGTGTGTGTGTGAGGTAGCCAGAGAGAGAGAGAGAGAGAGAGAGAGAGAGAGAGAGAGAGACAACAATTCTCAACCTATATATTCAATACATTTTTTATCTACAGATTTGAAAATTTGTATATAGGGTATTCAGACATATGGAAATATATCTAGCATAATCTATCTATTATATCTATAAAAGTGAAAATGTGTGTGTGTGTGTGTGTGTGTGTGTGTGTGCGTAAGAGAGAGAGAGAACAATTCTCAACCTATATACTCAACGTATTTTTATCTACGGATTTTAAACTTTGTATATAGGGTATTCAGACATATAGAAATATATCTAGCATATTCTATACATTATATCTATAAAAGTGAGAATGTGAGTGTGTGAGAGAGAGAGAACAATTCTCAACCTATATATTCAACAAATTTTTTACCTACAGATTTGAAAATTTGTATATTGGGTATTCAGACATATGGAAATATATCTAGCATAATCGATCTATTATATCTATAAAAGTCAGAATGTTTGCGTGTGGTTGTGTGTGTAAGGTTGCGAGAGAGAGAGAGAGAACAATTCTCAACCTATCTATTCAATAAATTTGTTATCTACAGATTTGACCATTTGTATATAGGGTATTCAGACATATGGAAATATATCCAGCATAATCTATCTATTATATCCATAAAAGTGAGAATGTGTGCGTGAGAGAGAGAGAGAGAGAGAGAGAGAGTAAGTACAATTCTCACCCTATATATTCAACAAATTTTTTATCTACCGATTAGAAAATTTGTATATAGGGTATTCAGACATATGGAAATATATCTAGCATAATCTATCTATTATATCTAGAAAAGTGAGAATGTGTGTGAAAGAGAGAGAGAGAAGAGAGAGAGAGAGAACAATTCTCAACCTATATATTCAACTAATTTTTATGTACAGATCTGAAAATTTGTATACAGGGTATTCAGACATATGGAAATATATCTAGCATAATCTATTATATCTATAAAAGGTAGAATGTGTGTGTGTGTGTGTGTGAGTGAGTGAGTGAGTGAGAGAGAGAGAGAGAGAGAACAATTCTCAACCTATATACTCAACAAATTTTGTATCTACAGATTTGATAATTTGTATATAGGGTATTCAGACATAAGGAAATATATCTAGCATAATCTATCTATTATATCTATAAAAGTGAGAATGTGTGTGAAAGAGAGAGAGAGAGAACAATTCTCAACCTATATATTCAACAAATTCTATCTTTACAGATTTGAAAATTTGTATATAGGGTATTCAGACATATGGAAATATATCTAGCATAATCTATTATATCTATAAAAGTGAGAATGTGTGTGTGAGAGAGAGAGAAAGAACAATTCTCAACCTATATACTCAACAAATTTTTTATCTACAGATTTAAAAATTTGTATATAGGGTATTCAGACATATAGAAATGTATCTAGCATAACCTATCTATTATATCTATAAAATAACCATGTGTGTGTGTGTGAGAGAGAGAGAGAGAGTCAGAGAGAGAGAGAGAACAATTTTCAGCTTGTGTGTGTGTGAGAAAGAGAGAGAGAGAAAGAGAGGAAGGAAAATTCTCACCCTATATATTCAACAAATTTTTTATCTACATATTAGAAAATTTGGATATAGGGTATTCAGACGTATGGAAATATATCTAGCATAATCTATCTATTATATCTATAAAAGTGAGAATGTGTGTGTGAGAGAGAGAGAAAGAGAGAGAGAGAGAGAACAATTCTCAACCTATATATTCAACTAATTTTTTATCTACAGATTTGAAAATGTGTATATTGGGTATTCAGACATATGTAAATATATCTGGCATAATCTATGTATTATATCTATAAAAGTGTGAATGTGAGTGATGGAAAGAGCAAAAAATTCTCAACCTATATAACCTATAAAAGTGAGAATATGTGTGAGAGAGAGAGAGAGAGAGAACAATTCTCAACCTATATATTCCACACATTTTTGGGCACAGATTTGGAAATTTGTATATAGGGTAGGCAGACATATAGAAATATATCTAGCATAATCTATCTATTATATCTATAAAAGTGAGAACTTGTGTGTGTGTGTGTGTGTGAGAGAGAGAGAGAACAATTCTTAACCTACATACTCAACAAATTTTTTACCTACAGTTTAGAAAATTTGTATAAAGGGTATTCAGACATATGGAAATATATCTAGCATAATCTATCTATTATAACTACAAAAGTTAGAATGTGTGTGTGAGAGAGAGAGAGAGAACAATTCTAAACCTATATATTCAACAAATTTTTTATCTACAGATTTGAAACTTTGTATATAGGGTATTCAGACATATGGAAATATATCTAGCATAATCTATCTATTTTATCTATAAAAGTGAGAATGCGTGTGTGTGAGATAGCGAGAGAGAGAGAGAGAAAAAGAGAGAGATAAAAATTCTCAACCTATACATTCAACAAATTTTTTATCCACAGATTTGAACATTTGTATATAGGGTGTTCAGACATATAGAAATATATCTAGCATAATCTATCTATTATATGTATAAAAGTGAGAATGTGTGTGTGTGTGAGAGAGAGGACAATTGTCAACCTATGTATACAACAAATTTTTTATCTACAGATTTCAAAATTTGTATATTGGGCATTCAGACACATTTCAATATATCTGGCATAATCTGTCTATTATATCTATAAAAGTGAGAATGTGTGTGATAGAGAGAGAGAGAACAATTCTCAACCTATATACTCAACAAATTTTTTATCTACAGATTTGAAAATTTGTATATAGGGTATTCAGACATATGGAAATATATCTAGCATAATCTATTATATCTATAAAAGTGAGAATGTGTGTGTGTGTGTGAGAGAGAGCGAGAGAGAGAGAGAGAGAACAATTCTCAACCCATATACTCAACAAATTCCTTATCTACAGATTTTAAAATTTGTATATAGAGTATTCATACAAATAGAAATATATCTAGGATAATCTTTCTATTATATCTATAAAAGTGAGAATGTGTGTGTGTGTGAGCGAGAGAGAGAGAGAGAGAGAGAGAGAGAGAGAACAGTTCTCAACCTATACATTCAACAAATTTTTATATATAGGGTATTCAGAAATATCGAAATATATCTAGCATAATCTATTATATCTTTAAAAGTTAGAATGTGTGTGTGTGAGAGATAGAGAGAACAATTCTCAACCTATGCACTCTAAAAATTTTTTATCTACAAATTAGAAAATTTGTATATAGGGTATTCACACATATGGAAATATATCTAGCATAATCTATCTATTATATCTATAAAAGTTAGAATGTGTGTGTGAGGTAGCCAGAGAGAGAGAGAGAGAGAGTAAGAACAATTTTCAACCTATATATTCAACAAATATTTGATCTACAGATTAGAAAATTTGTATATAGGGTATTCAGACATATGGAAATATATCTAGCATAATCTATCTATTATATCTCTAAAATTGAGAATGTGTGTGTGAGAGAGAGAGAGAGAACAATTTTCAACCTATATACTCAACAAATTTTTTTATCTACAGATTTGAAAATTTGTATATAGGGTATTCAGACATATGGAAATATATCTAGAGTAATCTATCTATTATATCTATAAAAGTGAGAATGCGTGTGTGTGTGAGAGAGAGCGACACAGAAAAATACTCAACCTATATATTCAACAAATTTTTTATGTACAGATCTGAAATATCACATTTGTATAGAAGTAGAAATCTTGATACCTACTCTGATACCTAATAAAAGAAAGGACACTCTTTAGGGCGGATTTTGATTATAACAAGTCACTAATTAGAAATTATAATAAACATTCTAATAATTTAAGAATTTTACCAAAATAAAATTGCATGGTAATCACCCAATTTCTGCCACAAAATTTTGATTGGCAGAACTCATAAACATAAAATATATATTTTCTAATTTCATCTTTTTTTTTCTTTTTACATAATCTGGTTTGATGTTTTCCCAAATATTCAAATCACTATATTTTGCTGCTTAATATCAAATACAGCAACTGAGTTATTTTTATGCATCAAACAATTACATTTTCTCATTCATCCAAACTAATCACTGAACATCAATTTCATATTTTCTTCACTAAAATATTACTGTGCTTGATGTCATCAAGTGGAGCGGATCATTTTTTTTTCATTTGTTCACACATTTTTCCAATTTATATATATTTTAAAGATTCTTAGCCTATGTCATTGCATACCAATCTGTTTATTAAAAGTTAAGGTTCACTGTAAACACATATGTTACACCAAAATAAAAACGCTTCAGATAATGTCTTGATATTCAATTCAGTTTCTCACATGACATCTTATGAAGTTAGTAGAAATGTTACAGACTTTTGAATCTCAAACACTTTCAATACTGTGCACTGATATTTTCTTTTTTGCAATATAAGCACATTCATGATTTTTTTTACAAACGTTAAAAACTTTCACATTGTGTAGCAATATACTGAAACAATTATAAAAATATTTGTTTTTATTTTGAATGATGCAGGGCATCTGAAGAGAGATTTTTCTAACAAAATGAAAGTATAATTTTTAGCAATAGGTATCTAGGAAAAGGCCACTACATATGTTATAAGTTCCAAATTTCCACAACCTGGCAAATACTGGTACATGCTAGCAAATTTAGATTTGCAATTACAAAATATGATTCTAATTTTTTCCTTTGCTCTTTATTCTAACACTACACTATGTTTACTGTGTTATTTCGCTACAGTTGATATTGTGTAGAACAATAAGAAAATCATAGTGAACAATGCATTCAACAAAATTTCACACACATTTCTAGATACCTATATCTAATAAGTTCAAAAGAAAGGACACACTTAGGGAGGTATTTTGGTGGTCAAGTCACTAAAAAGAGATTAGCTGGTTTCCTGGCATAGCCCAGGATATAATAAAGATTGACTGAAATACATGTTCTAGCTGGTTTCTAGGCGTTGCCAGGGATGTAATATAGACACATTATGTTGTATATTACCTGTTCTCTTCTCCCTAAGGTAAAACAATTTCATATACATGCTGTAAATTACCTATGCTAGGGATAAAACATGAACAATATCAGTCCTAGGGTAGATAAAACAAATAATACATAGAGATGAAAGATTCCTCTCCCCTAAGAATCAAACATATGTTCAATATCTGCTTTTGTTTTTTCATTGTTTATACGGTCCCGAGCAACGCCGGGTAGCCCTGCTAGTCTTCTATATATATAAAAGGCAAAAATCGGTGTGTATGTATGTATGTATGTATGTTTGTTTGTAACGCTAAAACTTTTGAAAGACGGAACCAGAGTTGACAAATTTGGTATCATATTGCACCTTGATCACCCGGATGACAAATATCGAAATTTCACGTCAAACGGACCAGTAGAAAGGGGTCAACTGATCGTTTTTCTCCTAGGGGGGCCCCCCAAAAAACCTGTCATTTTAACGTTATTCAATACGTGTCACGTGACGTGACGTCAGCTCAAACTTTTGACAGACACAACCAAAGTTGACAAATTATGTATCATATTGAACCTTGATCACCCGCATGACAAATATCGAAATTCCACACCAAACGGACCATTAAAAGGGGGTGAACTGATCATTTCTCTCCTAGGGGGGCCCCCCAAAAAACCTGTCATTTTAATGTTAATATTACATAATCCAAAAACGCTTAGTCATGTCACGTGACGTGACGTCAACATCCAGTAATGGCGAACAAATGTAAACAAACACTTTGTTTTACCGATACTTTTGTAATTTCTCTTCTGCTTTGTTCTAGAGATTATTAAACTCCATGACAATGTCTCCAACGTATTTAACTGGTTAAAAATAGTATTTATACAAGAGTTTTAACGAAAAATATCAGGAAAAAATGTACAGGAATAAAAAAAAATTCAGCTTTCAAAATATTCGTCGATAAAAAAACCGATCTTTATATTTACGCTAGCCATTTTGTATATTACCACGTGACCTGCTATCTCTTAAACTGGAGGGGGGGGATCCACTTGAATCCAACAAAACCAGTAATTTTTTTTTTCTATTATATATACATCATTTTCTATAAAATTAAGTGTAGACTTTATAATTAAAACAAAAAATGTTATTCATACTAAAAAAAAAAAACGCTTAGTCATGTCACGTGACGTGACGTCAACATCCACTAATGGCGAACAATTGTACCTATTTACTATGCCTCCCCACGGGACAGAGTTAGACACCAGGGTCGTTTTTTAACGTGGAGAAAAGGTACAAAAATAAAAATTGTCTCAGTCGTGGAGGATTTCTCCTCCACCGAAAGAGAACAAGAAATAGAAGTGCAGCATCTGAAGAACAGATACTACACTTTGATCTTGACCAAAAGGCCAAGAATGCGAACAATTGTAAATAACAACTTTTTTCACAAAACCAACACCGTCTTTCTTTTTTTTCTCTCTCTTTCTCTCTCTCACCCACTTACTCTTCCCTCTCTCTCACCCTCTTTCTCTTGACGTCACACCACTGTTAAACTGTGGGGGGGGGAACACATTCCCAGGCATTATCTCCTATAGATGCACATTTTATTAGAAATTCAGCTTTCAAAATATTAGACGATAATAAAAATATAAAACCAACACCCTCTTTCTCTTTTCTCTCTCTCTCACCAACTTACTCTTCTCTCTCTCTCACCCTCTTTCTCTTGACCTCCTACTACTGTTAAACTGTGTGTGTGGGGGGGGGTGAAGAGGCAGCTTGAAAACCAACAAAAACAGTGCACAGTTTCCCAAGCATTTGGGGTGGGAAGGGGGGGAAGTAGCCGAGCGCCCAGTTTCGTGTGAGAGAGAGAGAACAATTCTCAACCTATATACTCAACAAATTTTTTATCTACAGATTTGAAAGTTTGTATATAGGGTATTCAGACATATGGAAATATATCTAGCATAATCTATCTATTATATCTATAAAAGTGAAAATGTGTGTGTGTGTGAGGTAGCCAGAGAGAGAGAGAGAGAGAGAGAGAGAGAGAGAGAGAGAGAGAGAGACAACAATTCTCAACCTATATATTCAATACATTTTTTATCTACAGATTTGAAAATTTGTATATAGGGTATTCAGACATATGGAAATATATCTAGCATAATCTATCTATTATAT
>NC_136489.1:18893014-18998014 GCF_053919585.1 Euprymna scolopes | reverse complement strand
GAGATTTGGAAAATCTATGTGATCGGTTTTCGGCCAGAAATTTGGCTATAAACGGGTCAAAGTTCAACAATCTGACCTTTGAGAACTCTACCAAACTCCTCCGACAATTTTAGGTCCAAACACTTGAAATTTTAGATATAAATTCCTTGGACATGGATCTAATTTAATAACTTCAGTTGAGCCCAAAACAATAAATGTTAAGGGATCATAATAGGGGTCAAATTTTTTTAAAAAATTGACCTCTGCGATCTCCATCTAATTACTAAGACAATTTCTGGTCTAAACATTTGAAATTTTACATAAAGAGTATTCAGAGATAGGGCAAGCTTTTTAATCGCTTTGGGTCGAAAATTTGAACTACTAATATATAAATGTGTGTATGTTTGCATGTCTGCCTGAAACTTTCGACAGAGGCTACGTATTTTCACAAGATCAGTATCGTTTTTAAGGTCGACCCTTTAGACCACAAATACCGAAAAATTGGCTAAAGGCATTAATTTCTTCACCCTCAACTGGGCACTTTTCTTCAGGGAGGGGTTGCTTTTTTCGCCGATATTTTTGAAAGTCATCCCCTTTCTTCGATTGTGTAGCCTTAATTTAAACATGAGTCACTTCCGGTTTGGCGAAGTTCGTAACAGCAAAGATGTCACGTTTTCACGTTCTTTTCCTCCTTCGCGTTACGGATTCGAGCCTGCCTTCCTACTACCACTTTTTGGTTCTTTTGCTCAACACACACCTCCAAACACCCGGGCAACGCCAGGCACCCACGCTAGTATATATATATATATATATATATATATATATATATATATATATATATATATATATATATTAGCAAGCCACCCGGCATTACTCGATTGTAGAATACGTATATGATATTTTGATTAATGCAGATTTCGCATTTGTTATTATATTATATTGGGCCCAATATATACTAATGATTTTAAAAGTTAAAAAAATGACTTTTGCGTTCCACCGAGAATCGAAACCAACGTTTAGCTTACGATTTACTTTTCTGTTTGACGTTAATGCCTGAGCTATGAAGATATATTTGCTGCAAGGCTAAAAATTAAAACATGAACCAATAGTTATTACGTTACGCATGCATATTCGTAATGCCGTCGTTCACTTGGCAAATTCCATGTTTTTAACTTTCACACTTTTGCACCGATTTCCCCGGCTAAAACTCAAATATAAAATTTCGCATGGTTTCGAATATCTATATATTAAGTTTCATGTCTGCAGACCCAAAAACTGAAAGAGGAGTTTGGTAGGCAAATTTTTAAACAAATATATATATATTTATATATATATATATATATATATATATATATATACGCATACACAAATATATATAGGAAGATTTTTGTGTTTACGCAAATATTACCAACTTGTAAATTATGTAGAATATCTGCATGAATATAATTACATGTAATAGTGAACTAAAGATGATCACCCTATGAGAAAATCGAAAAAAATTATTAAAGAATCAATATAAATGAATACTTAAAATGATTTGCAAATTAGATCTTTTGCAGATAAATGCAATCCCACGTTCCATATATAAAAAGGTTGTATTTTCTTTTTTTTTAAATAGAAAAAAGTTTTTGATATGAATATCCAGACACAAAATACTCAAATTTATAAGAATATATATATATATATATATATATATATATATATATATATATATATATATATATATCGCTTCGTCGTCGTCTTCAGCAACAGCTTGAGTGTTGTAAACAAACATTTTATTTCAAAAAGTTCCAGCTGTTTTCAACTTAAGCCCTGTTGATTTAGTCTTATTTGGATATATATGTTTATTCATTTTTAATATAATGTGTGAAATTCATCGTCATCATTACCATCGTCGACTTCAGCAACAGCGTGGGTGTCGTAAACAAACATTTTATTTTTTTTTTAATTCCAGCCGTTTTCAATGTAAGCATATGGAATTTAGTCTTCTTCGAATATATATGGTTATACATTTTTAAAATAATGTGTGAAATGCATCATCATCATCATAATCATCATCATCATCATCATCATCATCATCATCATCATCGGCGTCGTCGTCGTCGTTTTCAGCAACAGCCAAGTCCTATGTGGTGCATCCGTGTGGCAACACATGAAAATTAGATACTAGGCTGAAACACAAGGGACTGGGATGTGGCTAGCACCCAGACGTGCGGCATGCTGGTCGTGTGGATACGCCCTGGTGTCCACGAACCAGCTATGTTTTAACTTGCAGCTATGGGTTAACTAGCAAGGGTAGATGGAACTATTTAGCCATGATCAGTCATTCATCTAGGACGAGGAAAACTCCAACCTGAAACCCGTCAAGTGCTTGGTTATGTAAGCATATATGTGTATGTGTATAATGTTCGTACACTCCAAGACAGTAGCTCTGCATTAGAGCGCTTGACCGCACTTGTGGCTATGGTTCTACAAAAATATAATATATCGATTACTACTCTTAGTGCAACTCGTTTGACGGGCTCTAGACTATTTGAAGAAGTCACCGGAGGTTATACATTTTTCGTTAATAATAGAAATGAAGAAAGTCGTACTTTTGGTGTAGGCTTGGGTATTAAAACCCGAGCTTGCCAAAACTCTTCCTTCACTTCACAACAGAATCATGACCCTTAAATAAAATCTAGAAAAATATACTCCTATCACTCTTTTATGTTGCTGTGCTCCGACTATATCAAACTCAGATGAAGTCAAAGACAACTTCTACAATGAACTTCGCACTGTTATTACAAATGCTAGGCACAAAGAAAAACTAAGGGTGCTTGGAGAGATTAATGCTCGTGTTGGTAATGATCATGTCACTTGGAATCATGGCGTTGGCCATATGAACTCCAATGGTTTTCGCTTTAATTCTCTTTGCCAGGAGTATGACCTTACCATTACCGATACAGTTTTCCAGTAACCAAATCAGCATAAAACTTCATGGATGCTTCAACGATCCAAGGATTGGCACTTATGGATCATGTTGAAACAATACTTTAATTCCAAACTTTAACTCAACCTGCTTTATGTCTGACCATGCTTTTCTTCGAAGCAGTGTAACATTCCACCTGAAACGAATCCAGCTAAAAAAAACCTGCATTGACTAAACGCATAAATGTCTTGCTTTTGAGAAACGTAGAAAAGTGTAATAAACTGTCAAGTAAAATGGACTCATCTCTTGATTCAGTTTCAATCTCTGAGAACATTGAATCTTCGTGGAAACCTCAACGAGGTATGGTCCACAGCACATCACAAGAGGTTCTTGGTTTCCCTGTTGGCAAACACCAGGACTGGTTCAACGACAATAATGCCGAGGTAAAAACTATTATTGAGCAGATGCATAGAACGCATAAAGCATGGATTAGTGACAAACAATCAACTGCAAAGCAACAAACATACAAAAAATGTAAAGCTAAGGTTAAGACCACATTAAGGCAAATGAAAAATGCCTGGTGGGATACCAGGATAGCAGAATTGCAGGAAGATGCAGACAGGAAAAATAGCAAAGCATTTTACTATGGTCTGAGGAAAGTGTATGGTCCCAGAGAAAGTGGTTCTTCATCAGTGCTTGCTTCTGATAGTACAGCACTTGAGAAGAGTGAAATACTGCTGGTATAGAAAAACCATTTTAAGACAGTGCTACTCAACCTCTACCGTTGATAAGGCAGCACTTGCAACAATCCCTCAAAACACAGAACTATCACAGTTGCTGTTGAACCTTCCATTGGCAGAAGTCGTCGGCAACGTTAATAATTATCTTCAGGCAAGGGTCCTTGGAAAGATGGTTTATCACGGGAAATTTATAAGTATGGAGGACAAGAACTAGTCAAAAAGCTGCACCAGTTTTTTAAAATTATTTGGTTTCATGGGCAGATTTCGCAAGATTTTAAGGGTGCGGATATAAAACACCTTTATAAGAACATAATTGTTGCGACATTTCTCGTGGAATTTCTCTACTTTGAATCGCAAATCCTGGCGCGTCTAATTCTCAATAGAATAATAATGATCTAGTGGATGACATCTATTCTGAGTCACAGCGTGGTTTAGGTCTGGTCGGGGCACTGTAATTGCGATTTTTCCCCTTTTTTTAGACAAGTTGCCGAAAAAGCACGAGAGAAAAACAGTGAATTGTGCATGGTCTTTTTCTACCTTGCTAAGGCTTTCGACACAGTGAACAGAGAGACATTTTGGAAGGTACTAGAAAAAGATTGAAATAGTAAATGCAATGCTTAATGTTATTCCATGACGGCATGCAGGATTTTGTGATCCTTTTGACATCTCAAATAGTACAAAGCGAGTGTGTGGGTTCGAAACTCACGAGCGGCAGAAATCATTACCCCACACTGATGACTGCGTAAGCATAAAACACTAGTGTCAGTAGGTGTAAATAAATAATTATTAGTTAATAATAGATGTATATATAGACACGTATATAGATACATATATGTGTATGTATGTGTAAGAGAGAGAAAGGGAGAGAGGGAGAGAGAGAAAGACAGGTCTGTTTTTGAGAGTCAGTAGGTACCGACTGTGAGAGTGCTGTTTTGAATCGAAATCTATTTCGGTTTCGTAATTCTTAGATCGGGGTTCTTTGAACGTATTCACACAAAAAAATACAAAATGTCGGAATAGCCGAGAAATAGCATTGTTGTTATTGGAGTTTCTATTCTCCTAGAGTAGTTGCATAAATAAGACGAGTATAATCCACTATTATCTTAGCAGCCTTTTCTCCGGATGAAAAAGTATTAAAAGCTTTCCACATGTCTGAATACCCTATATTCCAAATTTCAAGTGTGTTGATAAAAAAATTCGTTTAGTATATAGGTAGGAAAATGCCCTCACACACACATTCTCACTTTTATAGATCTATGGATTATAACCTCCGTTCAGTCTTGAAAAACAAATGGATACCCGTGTAAGATTACTTGCGCGTATAATTGTGAAGTAAGAGTTGCGGATTTCCCAACCTCATTTTTCTGAATCTTAATTGCTTAATTCCGGTTGCAAGGCGAAAAAATCATTAAGATTTGAAGCAATGCTGAGATTAACACAGAATACATACACCATCTGCCATTCACACCTATATCCACCGATGACAGGGGGTCACCTATTTCTTCTGAGGGCAGGGGGTCACCTATTTCCGCCGAGGGCAGGGAGTTACCTATGTCTGCCGTCATTATCTCGACACAAAAGTAAACATAATAGAAATCATTATCAAAACGCCCTTTTTTCTGTTGACTGGAATATGTGCAATTCTATGAGGTCCACAATTTTACGATTTTCTTTCTCCCTTTGCTAATAATCTGGGATGTCGCTATCGGAATTGCTTACGAGGCTTCCCGGAGATTTTTGCAGGCAAGAATGCTGTTCCTCTAAAGCACTGGCTCTTTAATCCCACTTTCCAATCCTTGTGTCACATCTTTCTGCCATAGAAGACAGATAAAAAAGAACAGATAGTTGCTCATTTTAGTACTGACTAAGCTCATTACCGCTTAACTAACGTGATCTAATAGAACCGATGTGTCAACGTAATCATGTCGCATTTATATGACATATTGGTATACGTGTCCCCAACATAATGGCTTCCAGGCAATAACCTCTATCTCAATGCTTCAAAATATTCCTCAACTTATAAGAGAGATCGATTTATGTCTGGGAATATACAGCGGTTTCGTTTGATAAGCGGTCGATGCTTTGATGAGGTCAAGCAAAGTTAGAGCCTTTGACCGGTTGGAATGTGAAAATGTCTCTGTTAAATGATAATATATTCAGTTATATTCTTGTCGGCTCAGCAAATGTTTTTATTCTTGCTAGACTCTCGATTAGTTTATGCAGTTCGGCAGAAGTATGGAGAACAGGTTATATAAGAAAGGGTAGTTAAGATTCAAAATTAGCTTCAAACCGGGAAGGGAAGTTGTAAAAACTGACAATCGAAGTTAGTTGAGTTTGGCTGGGGCGGGGGGGGGGGGTAAAGTGTACGATTGATGAATGGGCGAACATTCTCCATGGATATTATCAGTTGACCAGAAAGTTCTTGCGGTTTTTAACTTTTAAATTCAGAAAAAAATATCTTGGCTTAAATAAAAATGTATTGGTCGCAGTAAGAAAAATCATGACAGAACCTCCCCTCATCGTCTGTCTTATTTGAGTGGGTCAGCCATTCAACGTTATTGACGTTGAAGTCACCACAGATGTGAATGTTAGCCGAGGGATGTGCAGACAGGATGTAATCAATTTTCTCAGATATACTCTTAAAGATAGTAACTCTGCTGTTATGGGGCCGATAATCGGCAAATATAAATGCAGTGGTGTAAGCAAGTGCAACCCGGAAGCACATATAAGGTAAATTAGGATCTTCTCTAGAGATATCCCTGCCACATGGGAAGCCATCTTTAATGTAGGCACATATTCCATGCCCATGGCGGTTTTGGGGGTCAGATTTAGATGTTAAGAGTATCCGTTAATTATGAACTCATCTAGGGAAGTGGTCTGCCCTATTCCAGTTTCGCTTAGAAATAATATGTCCCGTTTCGACTCCTGTAATTGCGTTTCAACCTCTGGAAGGTTGGAACGTAGACCCCTGATGTTGGAGAAGGAGACCTGGTAGTAGGGGTCTACATTGGAAGATGGGGTTCTAGGTTTATTTGAGTTTTTTCTGGAGATATTTCATGTTGAGGATTTGGGATTTGTGGAACAGGTCCGCATACTTGGTTAGAGCAGGATAGAAAGGGAAAGTAAGAGAGAAAAAGACAGGAAATTTTTTGTAGGACATGAAAAGGTAAAGCTGTAACAATTACCCACTAGTATGGCATCGAGCGGCCCCACCAGAGACTACTGCATTGTCCAGAATCCATTCACCAAATGGCAATACAGCAGTCCCAGTACTTTGCGCCTGCTGATAGGACAGCCTCCTTAGTGGTTATTCCAAGGTCCGGGTTCCTGACTATCAGGCGGATAAGGTCAGCCCAGACGAAACGTTTACCTCCAGCACCCTTACTAGTGACATGGCCACAAGGATAGACATAGAGACAGAAAAGTTTCCGACATCTCAGACTACTGGTCACCAAGTACTACCGACCTTTAAAGCAGCTTTTTCGTCACCCTTTGTCAGAAAAATCACTCATTTGCATGAGGACTGAGGGACAAAAAAGGAGAAGCGAGAGTTACTGGAGCTGCCGATAACACATCCACTGCATTATCTACTCTCCATAAATATATATATATGCTCAGTCCGTTAAATCCAAAGTAGCTGATCAGCGGCTTGGTTCCCACCAGTTTTGGCAAATAACAAATAGGATCCTGAACAGAAGTGTGCGTTCTATCCCAACCATTATCAATGGACCTGAGGTCATCTTGTCAGCATCAGACAAGGCCAAACTATTTGCCAAGAACTTTACAGCTAATTCTACCCTATGCGACTAAGGCCATCAACTCCCCATATTTCCTTCTATAACACAGAACACGCTAGGTAACTTACAAATATCTGTGTATGAGGTCGCCAAGCTAATCAAGAACCTTGATTCCAGTAAAGCAACTGGCCCTGACAGCATCCCAATTATAGTGTTAAAAAGCTTCAACCTGAAATTGCTCCTATACTTACGAAACTGTTTAAGCGTTACCTTAAGAAGTGCTTTCCAACGCCCTGGAAAACCTCATCAGTATGGTCTGTATTTAAGAATTCAGGTGAAATGCCATCTCCTTCTCAGTACAGACCAATAAGTGACACAAAATATGGTTTCCGCTCTGCAAGATCTACCGCAGATGTGCTAACCGTTATATCTCATAGGATTAGTGAATCTCTTAACAAAGGTTTCCTTTCTAGGGAAAGGCCTTCGACAAGGTATGGCATAAAGGCCTACTTCACAAGATTTCCAGCTACGGTATTACTGGTAATGTTTTCTCAATCAGTAAATCATTTCTCTCCGATAGGCTCATTAGAGTAGTGGTGGATGGTCAGAAATCAGAGGCCCAGAGTATTAATGCTGGAGTCCCTCAGGGGTCAAACCTGGGCCCAACTCTTTTCCTTATCTACATCAATGATCTCCCTAAACACATACTTAAATCATTCGTTGACATCTATGCTGATGACACGACCATCTACGGCAACACATCAAAGGCTGTAAATGACAAAGTTCTCTCTGATTCTCTCTCCTCTGATCTCGAGCAGGTGGTTCAGTGGGGGGGGGGAGATGTGGCTGGTTACCTTTAATGCATCTAAAACAAAGGTCCTATCTTTACATCATTAACGCTCTGATCCCCATCTGGTATCACTTGAAATGGATGGCTCTCGTCTAGGAGAAGCCCCATATTTTGACAAGCTTCTGGGCTTGACCTTTACTCCTGATCTGAAATGGAACACGTACATCAAGTCTGTGGCCAAGGTCGCTGGAAAGATGGTGGGATCCTTCTACTGCTTAAGAGGATATCTCACTAATGGTGCAATTCTCTATCTATATAAAAGCCAAGTACGCCCAAGGATGGAGTACTGCTGCCATATCTGGGCAGGAGCTGCTAAAAACAGCCTATCTTGCCTTGACAGAGTACAAAGTAGACTTTGTGGCTTAGTGGGGGATGCCCTTTTCTCTTCCCTGCAACCTCTCTCTCAGAGAAGAGACGTTGCGAGCCTATCTTTGTTTTATCGTTATTTCCATGGCAGGTGCTCGTCTGAGCTCCAACCTCTAGTCCCCCTCGCAAATATTTTACGAAAAACACCCATCTAGCTGAAACCACTGTCAAAAATTGTCCCCACTCTTTATCTGTGCCTAAATCAGAACGTAGATTCCATGAACAAAGCTTATTTCTTAGAACTGCACGCCTATGGAACTCTGTTCCATCTGCTTTCTTCTTACCTGACTACAACTTGGATGTCTTCAAGTCCAACATAAACAAATTCCTGATGAACCGCCCCCTTAAGTAGACATTTTTATTAAACCCCCACACTAACGTACTGTACATGCAATAACCCTTATCCCTGAGTGGCTTCCGGGTCTTTATAAGTGGTGATCACCTTGTCAAAAAAAAAGTAAAACCATCAGAATCAATGCACTTTTACCAACGCAAAACAAGTGTATTTATGTCGGTAGCGTAAAATCTTGCGTTCTGGTCGAGATGAAGTCGTGTTTGATCTTTCTTAGATTTTGAAGGATTGCTTATGCAGAAATTTGTCGAAATGCTTGAAAAATGGTAGTCAGTAGTTGAGAGGTATGGAGAGTATGGCGGATGAAGCAGATTTTCGAAACCAATTCGTTCAACTTCTGTAGAGTGGATTTAGCAACGTGCAGTCGGCATTGTTGTAAAGGAGAATTAGGTCTTTTTTGTTGACTAAAGCTGGGTTCTGTAATCGAGTTTCGGATGCATTTTATCCATTTATTGACAATATTACTCCGCTGTAATGGTTTCGCTTGCATTTAAAAATCTGTAATGGATGAGACCAGTCGCATGACCTTCTTTTGGTGTAATGTTCTTTTAGCAGTTATTCGGCCTAGTTTGAATTGAAATTAGAAAATTGTGCGAATTTGCATTTTCCCATCTTGTATTTAATACTCTGAAAGAAACCGTAATTATTTTAAAACGATTCTAATTGAAACGATTAGATAGAGCGAAAAACACTCTTTAAAATGATATATAAAGTAAAGGTATTATAACGAAAATTTATTTAAAATACATCATTTGAGATCAAAATAAAAAAAAATCCGCAAGAAACTTCTTGTTAACCTATTAAATAATAATTAATAAATAATAAATGATAATTAATAAATAATAATTAATAATAAATAATTAATAATTAATAAATACGTCTCGGCGGTTTCTTTAGTTATGTAGTTCGTTAGGATAGCGATTATCTGGTGGTTTCTGGCAAGGATTTTGGTCTTGGCGTACTAAGATCGAGCTTTCCTCGTGTTTGTTGTTGAGAGTTAAATACTAGGCCAGACAGATCTTTTTAAGAAGTGGAAAAATCGGATATGTTGACACAATAAAATCGAGTCAACTCATTAAAGAGTTTAATATTCGGTGTTTGTTATTCAAGAGACTTTGTCAGAAATGTGTAAAAATTTTAAATACTTATAAATTTTGGGTTCGTCATTTTTTTTTTTTAGATCACGATTTATAATTCCTTTATTTCGTATATTATTAATACTGTTGTCTCCATACTCTTTCGGCCGATAAAACTTCTATACGTGTATCTTGTTGAACTCAAGAATCTTTTTATCGAACTTTGGAATCTGCACTGCATTTTGAATTTAAAGGTCTCAGTGCGAAACCACGTACAGATTTGCCGTGACACATGAAGAAGGTCGGAAGTTACATAAGCCAAAATCTTCTGAGAATAATATTCTAGTTGAGAATAGTAATCCTCATAAGTTGGAAATTTAATAGTGGTACTGATTATTTTATGATCGTGGACGACTAAACTAAAACCCTCAACGGATATGCCAGCATTTAACAGATAAACAGTATGTGAACACCCACAAACACCAACATAGGGAGTCGTCATAGACCAGATGAATATTGAACTGAAATAATGGGCTCAAATAGTGTAAAATTCTGTACGGATTCGATAAAACGCATCTGAAGAAAGTCGAAGGTTACATCGGCCGAAACCTTGTGAAACTAACATTTCATTCGCGTATAATTTTGAAGCAATAAGACGTAAATTTAAGAGTATGAACTACTAATACTAATTACTTCATGATAAGTTGTCGAACGTTAAACTAGCATCCTCAATGGAAAAGCTAGTGAGTAATCGATAAACTATATGTAAACACCCTGAAACAACAAGAACTGGTTGGAAGCGTCTAAGAGCGGGTGTTATCGATAGGAGTTAACAGCCATCCATTATGATGCAGAATAAAAGTGAGTCTTAACTTCAGCCGTCTAATAACTCGCGCTTCGCCATATGTTGTCATTTAGTTTTCATATTTCACGAGTGGTGTTTCTGACAAAGTGGGATAATTACTGTTTTCTGGATCTATTTTATTTTTTATTGTATATACTTTTGTATTCAAATACGTCCAATAATCTCACATTATTATCCATCAATGAATTGTTATTATATTATCCATGAGATTAACACTATTCTTAAGTGTTTTTGACCGTAATAAAGTGCGACTCAATAACTTATTCACTTCTAATTAGAAAGAACCAAATAACCTGTTTTTCTTCATTTTAATCTGCTTAATCTGCATTAATTTTTCAACACAACTATCTCTCTCTCTCTAGAGAGAGAGAGAGAGAGAGAGAGAGAGAGATAGTTGTCTTGAAAAATTAATATATATATACCTATCTATTTATTTGATTTTCATATATATATATATATATATATATATATATATATTTATATATACCTATCTATCTATTTGATTTTCAACCATAAACGATCAATGTACATACCCGTAGTTGTGCTTCTTGCCGTCAATTCCTTTTTGCTTATAGACGCTGGAGGAGAGAACCTTCCAATATCAGACAGCATGCGAATCAACACAAAGACAACTTTTTTGTTGCAGATTGTTGTATTATAAATGTTGGAATGTAAAAACTTCAAATTGGATCATACCTTTTGGGGGCGGTTCAGCTGTTTGGATCATTGAACTAAAAGACTTTCAACTTCTTTGAAAGAGAAACTGAACCGAAAATATGATAATATGTATGTACACACACACACACACACACACACACACACACACACACACATATATATATATATATATATATATATATATATATATATATATATATATACAAGTCTTTATTCCAGAAATGTGCCATCTTCCAGAAGTTACAACTGTCGTTCTAAATCGCATCTCCAAGTCTGCTGCCATGACCAGCTTCTTCAGTCATTTTGGAAAACCCATTTTCTCTCGTTGGCTCCCAAAACGAGACTGAACTAAAACTCTCACTTACCACGTATCTTCCTAAGATCCACGTCAGTTTAAAGTCATCTCTACGTCAGATTTTTGAGGTTAAGTTATTTTTACATTATTATTGCAAAACCGTTTATAATGTGTAAACATTGATTCTTCTAGTTTATTCCAATATAAATATTTATCTCAAGAACATTTTTTTTAATTTCAACAAACTAATCTAACCTAACTTGCATGTTTATCAGGCATTCTTTATGCACCAAGATTTATTTTAGTCGACGCGAAGTTCTCCTTACTAGTCCTTACATATTCAAGCATGCGTTGTGCTCTCTCGCTTTCCAAGTACTAAAACCGAAACTCACTTAAACGAAACTCTATCGACCAAACTGTCTGATTAACTTGTACATTACATGATTAAAACGTCCGATAATCTTATTTCTGTGGCGTGTAAGAAATAAAAATATAAATATAAAATATGAGAATAAAGAATAAAGAAATGAAAGCATAAAAAATAAAAATTACCTAAGTATAAAAATTAAAGTAAAACGGAAGAAAAAGGAAAAAGAGAAAATGAAGAAGAAAACTTTTACAAAAACTATTTTTACAAAAAATAAGTACTTATGTAAAATAGGAAATAAATGAAGTCCAATTTTAACGCGAAAATAGTCATAAAATACGCATTATGGTATGTATACTTGTCGAACACCTCCCGATAAAAACTAATCTAAACATCATTGCAAGGCACAGAAAGTACCTTGGTGTGAAATTTCATAAAGATCGGCCGTTTCTGAGTTCATAGGGAACAAACTCTCATCCACGTAGACATAATCGATAATCGAAAAAATCCCATGAAAGAAGGAACAGGCGATTTTAACCAAAGTTAACTCTTACATAACATACCATCATAAGAAAAGAAATATTTGAAAAGTTCTATTACCACATAAGCCGAAAAGCTAAATAAATAAAATCAACGGTAGGTTCTTTGATATGACAGGAACACATTCGAAATTAATGTTTCCGTTTAGAGCACGATTGAAGTATGATACTTGGCTTTAGCATTTTAAATTTTAATTCAAGCTATTATATATAAAAAATAATTTTATAAAATCAACAGTAGATTCTCTCCATTAAAATGTAGACTACAATGTATAGTGAATTAAGTCACTGCGAGGGCCATATGAAGCTTCGTCCCAGTGCACCGCGATGGGTCCTCAATCGAGTTGATTGAAGAATGGGCGATTTCACCGAATTCGATAACAATAAAAATATGGAATTATGAGACATTTAATCATGAGCAGCGTCGTGTCAAGCAGCTAGTATATCTCATAGGATTAGCGAATCTCCCGACGGAGGAAACCTTTCTAGGGCAATTGCTCTTGACATACCTAATGCCTTCGATAAGATATGGAATAAACGTTTATTCAGAAGATTTCTAGCTATGGTATAGCTGGAAATGTCTTCTAAATTATTAAATCATTTCTTTCTGACAGGTTCATAAGAGTAGTAGTTGATGGGCAAAAATCAGAAGCTCACAGTATTAATGCTGGAGTCCCTCAAGAGTCCATCCTAGGCCCAACTCTTCCTGATTTACATTAATGATCTTCCACATCACATCCTTACATCATTTGTAGACATTTATGCTGATGACACTAACATCTATGGTAGCACTAAGACAGTAAACGACCAAGTTCTCTCCGATTCTCTCTCCTCTGATCTTGAGCACGTTGTACAATGGGGAAAGAACTGGCTGGTTACTTTTAATGCATCTAAAGCCAAGCTTCTCTCTTCACATCATCAACTTTCATCATTAACGCTCTGATCCCCATCTGGCATCAGTTGAAATGAATGGCTCTCGTCTTGAGGAGGTCTCAAGTTTTGACAAGCTTCTGGGCTTGACCTTTACCCCGATCTTAAATGAAACCGGTACATCAAATCTGTTGCCAGGGCCGCTGGAAAAATGCTGGGATCCTTCTATCGATCCAGTAGATATCTCACTCACCAAACTTTCACAAGAAACACTCGTCTAACTGAAAACACTATCAATAATTCCCCTCACTCTTTATCTGTGCCTAAACCTAAACGTAGATTCTATGAACAAGGCTTCTTTCTTAGAATTTCACACCTGTGAAATTGTCTTCCGTTTTCCTGCTTTCCAGGTGACTACAATATGGTTGTCTTCAAGTCTGACGTAAACAAGTTCTTGATCAGCCGTTCCACTTGTTAACAAATTTACCGAATTTCCATTACTAACGACTACTATATTGTCCAATTTCTATCATACACTCTTTAACCCTTATCCCCGAGTGGTCTCTTGGCCTTTATAAGTGGTGATGCCTAGGTAAAAAAAAAAATTAAAATGTAGACTACAATGTATAGTGAACTAAGTTACTGCGAGGTCCATATGAAGCTTCTTCCCAGTGCACCGCGATGGGTCCCCAATCAAGTTGATTGAAGAATGGGCGATTTCACTGATTTCGATTACAATAAAAATATGGAATTATTAGACATTCGTTGATTATCATTTAATCCTGAGCAGCGTTGGGTCAAGCAGCTAGTATATAATCAACATATACGATAACCAAACGTTGATTAACTTAGCTTTAGTGAAATAATAGCTTTAATATATTTACTTGTTTGAAGTAGTAGAATACACTTAAACATGATATTTTAATTTCTGCAGCTCGACAAATTTTTTTTTTGGGGGGGGGGCAGAAACCATGTTTGACACGGATTTTTTTCAAAGTTGCTACACTTATAGATCTCCATAATAAGAATTGAATGGCACCTGTTACACATCTCAAGGTCAAGGGATTTCTGAGATATGACCTTGACCTTTTTAAAAAATGTGAATTTTTATGGAAAAGTGACCAACTTTAAAAGACGATATCTCTGTTATTTATGGGCCTACAAAGTTCATTCATATATCATTCTAAAGTACTTGGATAGATCTACCATTTTATTTGCGGATATTTTTTTCAAGGTCAAATTTTTAAAAGTTGGCCTTGACCTTGACCTTTAACCTTAATTATCTCAAAAACGTTATTTGAATTTTTTTCAAATTTTGACAAAAGATTTGTCTATCTTATGACAGTATATATTTCAAATTTCATGATGGGTTTTGAACTGGAACCATTCCTACAAGCGTTTTAAAGAAGTGGGCTAAATTCAAAATGGCGGAATGTAGTACCTGCTACTTCATATAAAAACATTTTGGTATTTCACAATATGGTCATGTTTGATATCTTTGTAAAGCTAATTTAATGCTGATTAATATGTATATAAAACCATGGTCAGAAAGTCTATATAAAAACATTTATGTTGATGAAACTGAATTTTCTTCAATTTTTTTAAGCAACACAGATTTCTATGGAAAAAATCATATAATAAAAAATAATTTTGAAAGGCGTTAAGGATTTATTAAATTATAACATAAAACATATGTGATCTCAATGGTGAACCATTTTTTTTTTCGATGATTTATATTCTAAATCCACAAAAAGGCAATGTATGTTATTTATGGGTACTTTTCAATTAAAAACTTTAAAAATGAATCTTCTAAAAAAATTCTTGACATGTTGAATTTTATGCAAATTCTGGTTGTCAAGTCAAACTGTTTTATAATGATTTTCATAGTTTTCTTGTACAACACGGATTTTGATACAGAAAATGATGTTATAGAGAATTCTAAAAAGTGTGTTGAGATCTAATTTGTTCATAGCATAAGCAACATTTGATGTGGATGGTAAACAGTTTATTTGACATCCACAAGAAATCAATCTGTGTACATTGCACTATATTACAGAATGAATAATCTGTTTTACTGAAACATTTTTTATAATAATGAACGTTAAAGTATTTATTTAGATTTTTCTTTCAAAATCCTTCTTTCTAAAATATTTGATGCCTTTTTCATTTCATTTTTTGAAAGTTTATAAGATATCCCTGTTTCAGTTATTGGATCAACTGAGCTAAGAATATCAGAATATTTCAAAATTGATATATTTGGATGTGATGGAAAATAGAAAGATGGAGAGGGTCCATTTGGTTGTAAAAACTGTTAATTTCACCGTTCCATTATCTGGATATTTTTTAAGTACACATCCTAACCACCAATTCCTCGCATGAAGTGCTGTCACAAATCTGTTAATGTCTTCGGACTCCATATTGTTTCTTTTTGTGATTCGAACTATTCTTCCTTTATTTTGTAAACTTGAAACTGTTTTTACTTCCACTTCTCTTTGAGAGACAGGAATGAAAGTATGTAATTTTCGTGTTCCTATAATCGAAGAGGAATTGTTAAATCTATCTTCTAAGATGTTTGCTTCCTCTCTCCATTCTGCAGTTGAGGAATATAAGAAATGTATTCCAGATATATTTTTTCTTGCATAAAAATACAGTTGTCTTGGCGTCATTATTTGTTCATTATAGGGTCGCTGCAGGCTAGCTTTTGCTGCTAACCTTTTAACAGTGCCACCTAACCCATCACACGGCCCTTTCCCATGAGAAGTAGCAAAAAAGTGCCACTCTGCATCAATACCAAAATCAGATTTATGATGACACAGATTTATAAAGTTTTTAAAATTTTTGTAGTGTGTAACAGCCCCATCACAGAAATATATCATTTTTTGGAGATCAAAATCAAGAATTTCTTTTAATTGTTCTATACACTTTCTTTGAGACAAATGGACAGCTACTGTATCATGCTTGAGACAATCAGATATTATTACAAAATTAATATGCTCAAGGTCAATTCCATTTCGATAGTAGCAGATGAATGGATGTAATGTAGCTTGATCATTATTCCAATGGAATCCTTGAGCCGAATCTTGCAAAACAAATGAATAATTCTCTGAAAAATCTGCTATTGCTAAGACTTCGCCAACCCTCAAAGAACCTTTACTATCAGAAAAAAAATTGATTGTGCTTTGGCAATGAAATTATGCTTCTTTAATGTTTGAAGGCCCGCATGGAAAGTTTCAATGAATTCGTCTGTGGATTATGATAGTGTTTGTAGAATGGTTCTATCAGTTGATAACCACTGATAATCACTGAATTTTTGTGAAAAATTTCTTCAATATATAAAACAAAATCATCCATCAGTTTGTTGCAAGTTGAGCAGTCACCCAAGTAACAATTTGTCGATCCTTCATTGCATGTAACAGCAAGTATGCATTGGTGATAATCTGTCAAATGATAACTTTCTCCTTCAGTCAGTTTAGCAAGATGAGATCCTGCAATCATCAACTTCATATTCTGATGAACTGTGCAAATGCAGACAGTATGGGTTCCAGCACCACCTGCAAGCACACATTCTTTCGGTCTAAGCTCAGCGAATTTAGAGAAGCTTATTTTCTCTTGGTTCTTTAATTTGAATAATTCAAATGCCTCTTTTAAATTACAGAGAACGAGATATGTTTGTTCCTGAACCCGTTTCCCATCCTTTAAAACAGTTTTGTAATCATTTTTCCCAGGCATTACTCTACTGGCCTCTTCACTTTTATAAAACTGCTTTACCTTATTACTTATCTCTTGTGGGAATCTAGTTTTTCGTGTATTTGGCAACGCTAAAATTCCTTCCCCATTCACAAGTTTTTTTGCTTGTCTCGCCATGTATATTGTAATGCCAAATTCTGTTTGTATTTTGCGTAGATTCCAGCTCTTTGGAAGTACAGTAAGAATTTGAATTTTTTGTGATCTCTTTTCACATTTAGCAAACTTCTCTTTCAACTGAGTAATAATTTCTCGTTCAAAGTTTTGTTGTTCTGCACTAGTTGATTCCTCATGAGAAATGTTTGATGAAATTATACCAATTCTATCAGATATTGCTCGTGTAATTCTTTCTATTTTTTTCTTCTCATAAATGGAATGTTTTTCACATTTTCGTCGCTTTACTGGCGATTCACCAATAATTGAAAGTGACTCATTCAATAGTTGTAACTCAGTTTTAGCATCCACAAATATGTCTGAAGATTCGGTTTCAGGTGGTTGTGGCTGATCTTGATCTGTTGTTGAAGCAGCGTCAAAAGCCTCAGCTGATGCAGTTTTTTTCGACATTGTGTGCAAATCTTATTACCAGGGATTAATTTTAATTGTTTAATTTTGTCAGCATATTCTTGTGATATTTTCCTTAAGCATTTTCTGACTTTCTTCTTATGAATTTTATAGGGGTCGCAGCATGCATTTTCGAGCGCATTCCTACTGACTGAATCCATTTGGATTGAACGCTTGGATGTAAGTCTGAAAAAAATATAAAAATAAAATCTGATGAAAATGAAAGAAGTTTGCTGCAAGTGAAAAGAGATCAGAAAAAATTAAAATTTTAATCATAAAAAACCTAGACACCGATCTCATTACATTAGGCTCACTTGCACAATTTTCTTTAAAATGATGACTTTTCTAGGTTTTCGACTATGCTGAAAACGAATATCACAGTTAACTTTATAGTAAATATTTATATTAGGTCCACCTCCACAATTTTTCTTTAAAATGACCACTTATTCGATGAAAATCTAAGTGCGATAAACAAATCTACTTTTCTGCGACCAACACTGCTCCCCCCAATAGTATTATCTATACAACTCGTCATTTAAAAGAACAATGTCGAGGTGGACCTAATGTAAATACTTATTAAAAATTATCCAAGCATGTAAATTAAAAACGTATGTAAAATTATGAAATTATCAATAAATGATTAATTTTCTTTTTAATATTCATTCAAAAAGTCAAGCCAATATAAGTAAATAAATAGAAAGAATGTTATCAGAGCATGCTTTAGCCTTTATAAAGGAGTGACAAATAAACAAATAAGCCGAGTCGCCGTTGAACTCAATGCTCAAAGAGTACAAATAAATGTAGATTAACACTTTTGTTTAGGAGAATTTTGCTGAAGACTTATTTAAAAAAAGATAATAATAATAATTAGTAGTAGTAGTTTTATATAGTAAAACATCTACTTAAATTCTACATTTACATGAAAATATAACTTACATGTATATGGTGCCTGGCAAAATTTCAATCTTGAATTTATGCTTCTTATCTGTTCCAAGATGTAGAATATTGCTAGGGTGAACTAGCTGATCCAATGGGGAAGTGGAGTTCTCTGGCAGAAGTCTTGAATCAAAAACCATGAATGCCAGAACAGCTGGCATTTGTAGAGAGGCACCTGCCTCTCCAGGCATGTTTAGCCAATCAGGCGCCTCTAAATGGAATAATCCACCACGCCTGACTAATTGTAGGCTGGTCCATAATGGTGGAGAGGGGAGGTAAGCTCATTCTTGATTCAATGCAAGACAACTGGGAAAGTGGTTTCAATAATATTGTTTTTTTCTAATCTTTTATTGCTTTTTATCTTTACCCATCCCCCTAGCCAATAAGCAGGCAGCAGCCTCACCCAGTAAACAAACAGAGACTTCAAAAATCAAAGGAACGTTGTCACTAAAGCTTGTCTGGCATAGAGGTGATAAAACTTTCCCTCACTCCACTAACTTATTGAAATTTAATAGCTTTTAGCTCTTTCTTGTCAGATTTGTCAATGCTGAAGGGCTGGACAAATATAAAAGTCATGTTTTATGGGTTTTTTTCACACAGCTAAAATAAATCCACATCACATGTTTATGTTATTAGGTTTTACTTTTACTGATAGCTTAAAAATAAATATTCTTCATTTAATCTTTTAGTATCAGCAATAGAACAGAGTAACATTTTTGGGGAATGGCTTTAGTTTTCTGATTCTGATACCCCAAAAAGTTCCGATTTCGAGATTTCGCTTAACTGTCCCAACACAAATTATATCACTTTTTTCCATAACAAAATATGTGTTTCATAAAAAAAGTTTAAAGAAAATTCAGTTTCATCAACATAAATGTTTTTATATGGATTTTGTGACCATGGTTTTATGTATATATTAATCAGCATTAAATTAGCTTTACAAAGATATCAAACATGACCATATTGTGAAATACCAAAATGTTTTTATATGAAGTAGCAGATACTACATTCCGCCATTTTGAATTTAGCCCACTTCTTTAAAACGCTTGTAGGAATGGTTCCAGTTCAAAACCCATCATGAAATTTGAAATATATACTGTCATAAGATAGACAAATCTTTTGTCAAAATTTGAAAAAAATTCAAATAACGTTTTTGAGATAATTAAGGTTAAAGGTCAAGGTCAAGGTCAACTTTTAAAAATTTGACCTTGAAAAAAATATCCGCAAATAAAATTGTAGATCTATCCAAGTACTTTAGAATGATATATGAATGAACTTTGTAGGCCCATAAATAACAGAGATATCGTCTTTTAAAGTTGATCACTTTTCCATAAAAATTCACATTTTTTAAAAAGGTCAAGGTCATATCTCAGAAATCCCTTGACCTTGAGATGTGTAACAGGTGCCATTCAATTCCTATTATGGAGATCTATAAGTGTAGCAAATTTGAAAAAAATCCGTGTCAGACATGGTTTTACCCCTGTCGATTTGACATGGAATGAGCCATTATGCAATCAATCCTCTATTGATTATTATAGATTACAAATAATAATTTGCCCAGTGGACTAATTCGCAAAAAAAAACATTAAAAAAAATAAAAACTAATGATAATGTTGTTCATCAACTTAAGTCGGTGTTTGTTTACAATATCACGTCAGCTGATATTTGAGCTTGAGGATTTTAAACATAGTCTTTCTTCTCTTATAGATACAAAAAAGAAGAATTTTATAGGGGAATATTTTGCATTACACCGACGTATGAAATAATAATTTTTCCTTAGCAGGTACAACATAAAATATTCCCTGTACAAATTCTTTTTTATCTATAATAGAATAAAGACTATTTTTAAGTTCGAACTTTTTCGATTATCGATACTTATTGGATGAATTTCTATACAAAACATTCCTAAGAACACTGCCAGGCATATAAATTACTTTTGTGTGAAATTTGCAAAAGATAAGCTCAGCCGTTTGGGAACCTATGAGGAAGAACCTCACACACGCACACATAGCGACTTTTACATAATAGTAGATAGATATACGGCACAATCATGTTCATACATCGGTTCTCGTCAGATAACTAACCAGTAACAGATGGGTGACAATTTGGGAAGGCGAAGCGTTGTATGTACCGCGTCGAGTCGTAGAAATTTCCAGGTTGGTATCTGGGGCGCGTTTAACTTACTGGGAGAGGGAGACGGAAAGCAACGGGAAACTATCGTCTTTACTTGTCTTCCCGAGATTACCTTAGCTTTACAATTTGGATATCTGTGGTCGCCGATGCCGTTATAACAGAAGAGCATGCATGCAGATAGATAGATAGATAGATAGATAGATAGATAGATAGATAGATATACAAGGAACTTGATCTATTTACATTGCTTAATATTCTAATATGTAAAATTTGAATGATATCAAATCACCAATCTCTAATTACTTAACCCCTCCCCACCCCCGCATAAATTCGGTTTTTAAGCTGGGGGCATTCCAGCTCCCCTAACAAGATTACATTGAACTGCAACAAAAATTAAAAGTTTTCCAGTCTGAGACTTCACCTTTACTGACCTAGGAGATCACAGACTAAATGCAGCATTGAAACAGATACTACACTTTGTCCCTTGCCACAAGGCCATTCCATTGTGTATTTAAAGGTATACAAATAGGTATGAGATGAAATTAATTATCTGTCCTGATACCACACTCCATCATTACTGTTCGATTCTATCAAGAAGAAATTATTCAAGACTGGCTTTTATTTCAGTTCATAATGGCCCATTTTGGGCGTAGGAGCTAGAGATATTTAAATAGGTGCAGAAGTACATTTCATTTTATTAATTCAATTCAATCTCTACAAAATCGCACATACTTTGTAAAGGTGATTGCACATAATGTGTTTCTTTCTTTCTTCGTGAAGATGAGGTTTACTTCAACAGTTTGAAGACTTAACACCACATTACCATCTAGGTCCGATATATTATGTTGGTAAAAAATATTTATAATTGAAAATTATTGAAATTTTTCAATATTGTCATCATTCCTTTCACTTTGTCCGGAACAAAACGATGTTTTTCTACAAGGTTGCATTGTCGTAGTTTCCAAACACAACTCCCTTCATTCTTCTTACTTTGGGGGGGGTCACTGCATATCAAGGTCGAGGAGATAATCTATTATAAATGTTAATAAGTGTTCAGTATTAAACGGTGAGACAACATGATTAGTAATGGTGGAACTTGGGTAGGCCTTAATTATTTAAGAGAACTTATTTGCATAAAATTTGAAAATGACTATGTTATAGTCAGCTGTGAAGCACCCTAACAGTACTGTGATCCACAGACTGACAATTCTAGAAAAATAGCCTGGATTCCCGGCGTTGCCCGGACGTTTGGAGTGTGTTGAGCAAAAAACAAAGGTGGTAGTAGGCAGGCAGGCTCCAGCCCGTACCGCAAAGAAGGAGAAAAACGTGAAATAAAAACGTGATGTCTTGGCCGTTGCGTCCATCGCCAAAACGGAAGCGGCGAAGGTTTAAATTAAGGTTAATCAATGGAAAAGAGGGGATGACTTTCGAAAATATCGGCAAAAAGCCACCCCTCCTCCTAGAAAAGTGCCCAGTTGAGGGTGAAAGAATTAATGTATTTAACCAATTTTTGGTTATTTTTCGTCCATGGGACCGAGCTTCAAAACGACACCAATCTCGTGAAAATCCGTTGCCCCTATCGAAAGTTTTAGGGTAACATACAAACATATATACATACATACGTTTAAACAGAAGGTGAGATTTATATTATTGATAACTGTCAATATCATGGAATTGTCGTTTAGTTTTAAGCCCAATTAAAGAGTGAGGGAAATTGTTGACATTGTTCTAACGAGACGTGTATTCGTTGCGAATGTTTTAAAGCGGATAGGGGCATATGTTGAAGCATAAATCAATGATGAGTTAGCAATGTTTCCGACTTGCTCAAACAAATGTTTTTTCACTAAAATCACGTACTGAATTTTCTCCGAAATGAAGTCATGCAATTTTGCGTACTTAATGGACTCGATGTTCATTTTGAGCTCAATGAAAACATAATTGGTATAATGAATGTTAATGGTTTAAGTTATGGGTATCAAACCTATGGCACGTTTCGCAGTTACATGTGGCGGACAGACGTCTAGAGATAATAAAACACACGTCGGATTATTCAAAATTTCTATAAAATCGGAATTTAATTGACGCGATGAGAGTTCTAAACATTCCATTATATTTGACTGTTTGTATCTATTAGTAAATGACTAGAACTTTGTTCTAATTCCAATCAAAATCAGCTATATTATGAGCTCGTAAAATAAAAGAGGAAACAAAATGCATCTTGTATTGACATGAATTAGTTGCATTTAAAAAACCTGAGTATATCTCTTTCACCCCAGTTCTGAACAATAAGTTCAAAAGTCGCCCGACGCACATTCTTACTACCAGTTTTAATGAGCTCCATCGGTAGGTGTATGTATGTATGTGCTTTTTCAGTTTTGATTTGTGTTACAGCTTTATCCACTTCCTCCATTGTTGGAATGTTATCCATTGAGTGCTTTATCTCTAATTGGGGTAAACTTTCAATCATGAACTCATCAACAACAGACGGAAGAGGTCATGGAAGTGTTCCTGTCAGCTATTCAAATTTTGGAAGGATCATTGATGAGTGGCATATTATCTTCTGACTTCAAAGGAACTAACGAGGAGGTAGAGGGGTCAAATATCTGATAAAGAAGTCCAAACATTGTTTTGGAATCTTTTCTGTCAGACTGCATTTCTGATGATATGTTAGACCATCATGTTTTTTTCATCTGCCTTAGTTCTCTTTGCTGAATAGACGTGTGTCTCTTGTAGTTCTTTATAACAGATGTATACATTCATTGATGAAGGACATTCTTATAAAGACGATGTTTCTCTTGAAGTAGATTACTGATTTCCTGATAATTTTCATCAAACCAATCTTTATTTTTTCTTTTGTTTTTCTTTTTTTTTAATCCAAATACAGCTGAACCAGCCTGATATACTTGTTCTTTGTAATTTCCCCACGATCCATCAAAAACGATATTGTCCAATCTCTTTTTCACACGAATCAATGACTCCGGATTCTTTAGCTTGTCCACATCAATGGGTTTAGAAACCCGAACTCATATCATGCGTATCTTCTTGCGTCTGCGCAGTTTGAATGTTCCTTGAACCAACCTATGATCCAACTCACACTTAGCACTACGCATAGCTCGAACATTGGAGGTATCTGCAAGGTTGCGTTTGCAAATGATAATAACATCAGTTAGATGATTTTCTTGGATCTGGGATGTGTCCAAGTAGTTTTGTGCTCAGAACAAAATTCCAGTAAACGTAACCCAGCGCTATCAATTTTGCCAGTCCCTGACGCCTCAGAGTATCCCAAACACAAATGATTGTGGATCGCCCAGTCCTTCCCAACACAAATGATCGTAGGTTTGCAATAACAGATGCCACATACAATTTTTTTATGTATAGACTATTATCCACAATCGTATGTAACTTTCGAACTCTGTTTAAGACACATTTATTCGTTATAATAAAATCCTACATTGCATCCTAGGGGAAATATCACCATGATCACCAACATCTTTAGAGGAAGTAGTTCCTCTTTTTCCCTCTGATTCTTATATCCTCCCACTGCGCCCATTCATAACCGGGAAGAAGTACACACATTTTTGCTATACTAACCTTGCGCTCTTCGTAATTGGATCAAGCACTCATATATATACAATTAACTTTCCATTCCCCATTTCAAAACTAATAATTTCTCCCTACTATAATTCACTCATTTCCCATTGGCTGCGTCGTGATTTACCGATTATTCCGGAATACATTCTTATTATATAAAAGAAAATTCTCTACATGTACAAATATGCTTGCTCTCTCTACATGAAGCAACCTTTAAAAGAATGTATTCCACATGCAATCATATTAAACTCCCATCATGAGAAATTTTAGTACTGAAATACTAAAACGTACATATGTACACATTAACTATTCGAAACAGCTACACACCCACAAAAATACTCTGAAAACAAAGTACATTACAAAATTACCATACCTTGCACTCTATGTTTTCTTCATGTACGCTGTATACTTACTTATGCTACAAATGCGAACCTTTCTTAGTGTGTTTACCTTTTACGCTTTCCGAGCGGCGACGTTTTGCTTCCTAAAAATTGACGAATATTATAGGTTTTCCTCTATGGTGATTCGAAAAATCTTAAGTATATTTGACGGATACAAGTACTTTACAACATATAACGCTTTCTCTGTGCAGTTATTGCCCCACACCCACCAAATAATAAACATGCGTGGAACCTATTATTTTATGCATCTTAGTTAAAAACTTATTTACTTTGCATAAGATGCCACTTATTTGTAATATGTTAGCATTTACACCAGCTGTTTTTATATATAAATTTTTACCTTAGCTCCAACTACACACTTTTCTTTAAAATAAAGACTTTTATAAGTTTTCCCACTATGCTGATTTCTAAAATCTCATTTTTATTTGGCGGATACAAATAGTTTTCGAGATATAATGCTCTGTATTGTGCCCTTTTACTCACTGACCGCAAGATTAGTACTCAAGTGTGTTGTTAATTCAAAGCATTTACGCGTAGGAATCTTGACAGCGATTATCGAGGTTACATTTCGGGCAAATTTTTTCTCAACCCCATGCCCACTCACAAAATGAGGTGTTTATTCCGAAAGCTGTTCTTAACATAATGAGGTTTGCGGTGTCCATTCCGAAAGCCATTCTTAACATTAACAGGTTGGGGGGTGGCAAAAACAATAACAGCCGTACTTTAATTTTATACGCGGGGAGGCATTTTTCAACCGGGCGACGCCAGTTAACGAGTCCTGCTAGGTTCCAATATTCTTGTTGACTTCCTTCTTCGGTGAAGAACCGCTCTGCGCAGAAATTAACGTCAAGAAGACAGAGGAACAAAGCAAGTGCACCGATCTAGTAAGAAAGTTTAAAGGGATCCAAAGATGAAAACATCAATATAATACCAATAATCATAGGAGTACTAAGGACAGTCCCGAAAAGATCAGAAAAATTGAGAGCTGGTTGCAAGGCTGAGAAGAAACAACTGATATCTATCATTAAAGCAGCTGTAATCGTAAGGGCAATCATTGACTGCGGAGACTGACCTACATGAGCTACAAATGCTAATCGGCGATATAGAAATTGCAACAGAAATAAACCACAAAATTATACCCATCCCTTTAAAAAAAACTGTAGTGGCATCACACCAAATTGTCAAGAAGGTTCAAGGGAGATGAAAAGATTTTGAAGAGAGAACACTAACCAGGCCTCAACTTGATAAGTACGAACAAGACTGCGGCCTTCGAGAGGATTACTGATACCCAAATTCCAGTGAACACCAATTATTATTGCCAGCAACGAAACGATTGCAAGCGGCTGTTACAATGATGCAAATTCCTTTGCAGAGACGGATCGCATTGGAAATTTGGGTCGACCTGTTGTCATCCAGAATTCAGGTAACACCACCGGTTGTTTTATTCTCGGATAAAGACTTCTGTAGACACTCTTAGTGAATAATAATAATAATAATAATAATAATAATAATAATAATAATAATAATAATAATAATAGATCACGGATTTTTTGTCACTTTTTCGACTTACATCTTGATGAAGTCTTGTAAGCATGTGATGAAATGCTGAAAAATGTAGTTGAGTTTTAGCTCTTATCTTTTCTTTTTTCGCTCATACCTTCAGATTTGTTTTATCCATTTATTTGTTAGCGGAAATCGTCACTTCCTGATGGTTACGAAAGCATAATATATCAGTGTCTGTAGATATAGAAAATAATTATTTATAATTTATTTATTTACCAACCTAAAGATGCATAACATTTTTATAAAACAAATCAGAAAAGAATTTGCATTGAAAATTCATTAACATTTAACTTTCATTTGGAGTTAAATGCGTGCATTCTCGTAATAACAGCAAAAGATATTCAGAGAAAATATCGAAGAGCGATGGCTATACATTTCCTAGAAAATAAAAAAATCAGGAGCAAGAGTATAAAAGAAGCTAAAGTCAAAGGGATTTTCATAAATAGAAAATAAGTATGTGCAACGACAAATAGAAATAGAGAACGATAACATTGTTGCACCAGAAAAAACGACATAATTCCATTTCCGTTTAAAGAAAACATTTTTGGGGTGCAGACCATCTACTAGTTGGTCAGTTGTGTAGAGCGATAGGACCTTTTCATCATGTCTGAAATTGACTCAATGTTCAACGAGCGACATCGGAGATGCGCCGTTGTACAACCTATTCTCTCTACTGTACCACGTTATGACAAACGGAAGCATGGCCATCACCCTTAAATTGCATTGCTGGATTGTTACGAATAACAAGGACGTGCCCAGGGTGATGAAAAAAAATTTCCGGCGACGATTATGGTCTTTGGTGTGGTTTCAAGCCATGCCACCTCACATCTTCGAAGTCGGCTTGAAAGTCAACACCAAAGTGTACCTGAATATACTGAAGAATTGCATGATCCTTTGATGCAATCAGGTAACCGTTGGCAGACCCTGGGTGTGGCAGCGACGGTCGACGTCCAAAGAGACCCAGGTTTGGCTTCAGAAGGAGTGCTACGACTCTGTACCCTTCTCTCATTCTCCCCCTCCTCCACCGACCTGAACACACTGGACTACATAGTTTGGTCATACGCGGAGAATATCACTAACACGACTTTCCACAATACCAGACCCAGCATGGTCGCCGCCATCAGCCGAGTATTCGCCGAGCTCCCGTCAGCGCTTGTGGAAAAGGCATGCTCTCAATTTCGGACCAGTATCAAGGCGGTGATTGAGGCTGAAGACGGCTACATTGAATAGATATCACATTTACTACATAATAAAGTTACCTGAATTGATTTTTCAATAAAAGTTTTATAAATTAAGCTCTAGTGTTCTTAATTTACGGGAACAATTTTATCGTTCCGCTCCGTATTTGTTCTCGTCTTTCTGAGATTCTCATGGATAGCATCGTCCTTGAGAAGAAATCGACTTGTTAGATTTTTCTTACTCATCAAATTACTTATATATTAAAATCCATCGCTTTTTCCATTATTCGTAAAGTCGATCTATCGCTCTGTCGCTTTAAATATCACACCTCAGGTTTACACTCGACAAAATATATATCAGAACATGTATGGTGGACTTTTATTATTTGGATTATTCGGGCGACTATTTTCTATCTTGACTGGAATTTTCACTATCGACCCTCTTCAAATATCTCTTGTCGAATTTGAAAATCTGTTTGTCGAACTCGGGAATCTGCACTGAACTTTCTATGTTACTGTGTCTTTAGCTGATTATTTTAATTATCAGTGAAATATATTGCTTTATTTTTACCTATACGTATATATTTATCCTGCAGAAAGAGAGAGACAGATAAAGGGAAGAGATGTTAGATATTGGTAGGGTGATGTTGAAAGATGTGCTTGTCGACGATTATTGTGACCGTTATAATATTTGGAAAAATAGAATGTTATCATAGCGAATTAGATTATTACAAATAACATTATTTATGTTAAGAGTTTTTAATAGTAAAATAATGCTGGAACGCAAACAATAATTTTAAATAGGTTGGCCTCTAGAGTCTATCGTAATCTTACGTAGACGTCACAAAGTGATGTGGACAGGGTAGAGTTTGAAAAACACTTATTATTTTTACTCAAGAGTCGGGAGTGAAATAGCAAATTGAATTGGAATCGAGAGAGGAATAAAGACGGTCCACGGACAGTGATGGTTCGGAGTAGAAGAGATCATAATACCTTAGTCTATGACCAGTATTGCAATTTTCCAATGGGGAAACATCGATAATAAAGTAGCTGAAAATACAACCCGAGATTTGTTGATCCATTGGGTTGAATCCGCTTTGAAGTTTTCTGATGATCCGTCAAACAGGATCAAAGACGAATCAGATGTGTTTCACCGACTGGCACGATGTTTCACCTCTTGGTATTTGTCCTTTACTCCTGATCTGAAATGGAATACATACATCAAATCCGTTGCCGAGACCGCTGGAAAAATGGTGAGAACCTTCTATCGATCCGGTAGATATCAAACTGTTGATGTAATTCTCTGTATAAGAGCCAGGTAAGTCCAAGGATGGAGTACTGTTGCCACATCTGGGCAGGAGCTGCTAGAAAGGACTTATCCTGTCTTGTTAGAGTTCAAAATAGACTCTGTAGCCTCGTAGGTGAAACCTTTTCTCTTCCCTGCAACCTCTTTCTTACAGAAGAAATGTTGCTAGTTTGTTTTTGCCTTATCGTATTTTCATGGCAAGTGATCGACTGAGCTTCAATCTATCGTCCCTCTCGCAAAACTTTCACGAGAAACACTCGTCTAGCTGAAAACACTATCAATAATTTTCCCCACTCTTTATTTGTGCCTAAACCTAAACGTAGATTCCATGAAGTTTCTTTCTTAGATCTGCACGCCTATGGAACTGTCTTCCGTTTTTCTGCTTTCCAGCTGACTACAATATGGTTAATTTTTATTTATTGCGGACTATTTCGGCTAACTATTTTTCTGGCCTTCGTCAGGTGGTAACCACGAGAGATAGGAAACCTGAATCTTCTGACTGCATTCACTGCCTTCCGTAGTTGTTGTCCGAAACGTCGTGAAACAACTACTAAAAGATGAGGATACTTGTCCGCAATAAATAAAAATTAATAAATAATACTCATCTCAATGAATTCCAATTAAATAATATATACAATATGGTTGTCTTCAAGTCCAACGTAAACAAGTTCTTGGTGAGCCGTTCCAATTAATACAAAAAATTTACCGAATTTCCATTACTAACGATTACTATATTGTCCAATTGACTACTGTACACTCTTTAACTCTCATCCTCTAGTGGCCTCTGGGCTTTGATAAGTGGTGATGCCTATGTAAAAGAAAATATACTACAAAATGAGATATAGACGTTTTAGAAGTTTAAGCTGGGAATAAAGACTACGCTTAAAATCTAATATAAAGTATTCATTTAGATCTTATGTTTTAGAGTGTTTGATGTTTGTGTGTGTATATTCCGTTTGTAAACAATCGGACTATAGTCACGGTATTGAATAAAGCAAAATTCAGGCATATTGATGCGTCATAGGAATGGCGAAACCCTTGCTTATAATAACTATATAGATCAGAGTTGTTCCAAAAGTAGAGCCTCCTATTTTTAACTAAAAAATTGTAAGAGCTACGTAGAGGAAAATGGTATCATTCAAACAAGCGACCTTTGCGCCCCAGAATTTCCACATAGCCACCAACATTCTGAATGTATTTTAGCCAGAAATATGACGGATATCTGTTTCTGACACACGTCCATGACAGTAATTACTTTCTTAAAGTTCTACACAGTCAATATCTGCAACTGAGAGATGAAACTTCCAGGTTATGAATGCATAAATTAAGTAGTCATTACAATGCAATGCAGTTTGAAACCCTCTCTGATCTAATCGGGCGGATTAAAAATATAGGAGGTATCACTTTTAGAACGCCTATCGTACACACACACACACACACACACACATATATATATATATATATATATATATATATATATATATATATATATATATATATATATATATATATAAGTTAAATTGTCTGCCCCTGTGTGTGCCTGTGAGTGTTCATTTCCCTACTCTGTCAAATTTCAGTCAACAGACTCGAGATTTGACATAAGGGGTATTGAGATTTGGGAAAATATTTTTAATCGGGTTTTGGCCAAAAATTTGGGTGTCAAGGAGTGAAAGTTTTACGATTTGATCTTTGAAAACTCTACCAAACATCTGCACAAATTTTGGGTCTAAACACTTGAAATTTTAGATGTAGGTTACTTAGACATGGATCAAACTTTTTAATTTGATTTGAACCTTAAAGAAGAATTGTTAAGGGGGCAAAATTGGAGTCAAAGTTTAAAAAATAATTACCTCTGCGGTCTCAACCAAATTACTCAGCCAATTTTTTGGTCTAAACATTTGAAATTTTACATAAAGTGTATTCAGGCATAGGGTAAGCTTTTTAATCAGTTTTGAGGCAAAATGTGGGCTGCCAAGGGGTTGAAGTTTATAGAGTTGACCTTTGCAGACTCTACCAAACTCCTCCCCCAATTTTGGGTCTAAGCACTTGAAATTTTAGATGTAGGTTACTTGGACATGTGTCAAACATTTTAATATATATATATATATATATATATATATATATATATATATATATATATATATGCACATAAAGTTATAAACAGTACCTAGGGCCTGGGCAGAGCCGGGCTGAACTGCTAGTGTGTATATATATATATATATATATATATATATATATATATATATATATATATATATATATACACATTGTGCATATCTTAAAGAATATATCATCATGGAACTGAAAAACTGCAGAAAAATAATAAAGTATAGTATTATAGTATTTATGATGATGCAGCATTGCTTTAGATGGTGAGATCATGTGTTTTGCCTCAGGACAATTGTCTTCCAGGCATTTTGCGAGGAAATGTCAGTTGGGTCTGGTCCGTGTTATAAACTTCATTAGCAACCACAAGATTGTCTGCAATATGCCCTGAAGAAAATTGCAGCTGAAACTTTCCTCAGACCGGGTGGAATGGCTACATTTCTTGTTCATATGTATATCGATTATTATTATTATTATTATTATTATTATTATTATTATTATTATTATTAACTCACTAGGAGTACTCACACAAGCCATCATCAATCAAAGATTGATCTTTGAGAACAACTTGTAGTGTTCTCTTGAGTTTGAGTGACAACAAGTCTCCCCAGGTTTCCAGTACTCTCCACCTCTTTCAATAAACTTTGCAAATGAATTTGCGTTATCGCAACAGACGCTTACCATTGATTTCTCGTTAGCGGCAGCCATTGGTCTTCACTGTGATTTGGGTGGTAATAAGCTTCTTCAAGGTTCTAGTTCTCTTTGTACTTCTCCAGCGGAGGTCTAGCTAGTTCTTTCTCTTCTCAATCCTTTTATCCTCCTTGACCCTCATTATTTGGTGTGGTGCCTGTTTATCGTGACATTCATAGAAAAAAGGGTCCATATTTTTTTAATCATACAGTTTCATTTTTCATGATTCCATGTGATGTTACTTTGTGTAGTTTATGTGTGCACAAACTGGACACAGAAACGACTATAAATGCAAAACAAAAAGGAACATGGAATCGTGAAAACTGAAACTGCATATTTGAAAAATACCCTTTAGTAGTAGTGGTAGTAGTAGTGGTAGTAGTAGTGGTAGTAGTAGTAGTAGTGGTAATAGTAGTAGTAGTAGTAGTAGTAGTAGTAGTAGTAGTAGTAGTATAACTGATTCTTAGAAAGGTCATCATCAAAAAATTCTCACTAACAAGGAGGTCTCTGGAGTCTGAGTGACAAGTTTTTCACATATTTCTAGTACTGTCCAACTTTTTCGGTATTTGTGGCGAATGAATTTGCCTTATCACAACAGTCTTTTACCATTGATTTTTTATTGAAAACGATTATTGGCTTTCACTGAAGTTTGGGTGGCAATAAGCAACCCAAGATCTCAGTCCTCTTCCAATTCATCCAGTCGAGGTCTGATCAGTGCTTTTTCTCCTCGATTCTTACACCTTCCTTGACCATTTTAGACTATTTGGTGCCAGTCGATGCAAACGCTACAGTTTTATTTTCTGGCGGGGTTTACTTAAATTTCAATTTACATATGGTCGGTTAGTTTTTGCGGGGTTGTGTCCACATTCAATTGTTTTTCTTAAGATTTCAGCTGTTTTCAGCAGTACCGTATTTTGTATAGTGTCAGTCTTGTCCCTGAATTCTGTTTTTCCTAGCTTTTTATTAATGATCTTTGGGCGTGTTGCTTGTGCTTCTACAATTATTAATATTATATTGACTTTCTTCTTGCTTCATATTTCTTTCAGTTCTATGACAAGTTTTGCATATTTGTTTCCATTTTTCTGACTCTTTGACCTTCATCACGTGGCCTGCTAGGACAACAACATTTGCAATATGTCATTTTCTTACCTTCTTATATAATATTATGAATTTCAGTCTCTTTGTTTTGATGTTTATCTGTTTTTACCGCCATATCCCAAAAGATGTTGAGGTTTTCATTTTCCAGTACTGTCTCCAGTTTCTGCTTGCAGCATTGATTTGCATGTTCAAAGCGCAGTCAATTGTAGATCTCCCAGTGTACACAGACGTGCCTCTCCTTATTTTCTTTTTGAGGTAGTTTGCTACATTCACTTATTATGTGGTTTACTGCTTTATCTTGCTGTCCACAGAGTCTACACTTACTGTTTGCTGTATTTTGTATATTAAAGCTTTAATTTGTTCAGTTATAATTGTGTTGTTCTCTACAGTTGTCAGTAGAGAGTCTGTTACTCTGTCTTTTTCTTAGCCATGTCCAGATGTTTTCGTAATTTCCCTTGTTTTGTAATTTTTATTAATCGTTTATATAGTTTTTTTATCTCATTTTTCTTGATTGTATTTTTGTTTCTTTTTCATCGTATTATTTTAGTTGGTTCTCTGGCTGCGTTGATTAATCTATCTATGTTCCAAATCATGTACTTTTGGAAGTCTTTTTTGTGCCAGTCCTCCACAGTTATTAGTCTTCTTCTCCCTTAATTTATATATATATATATATATATATATATATATATATATATATATATATATATATATAACTCTAGTTATGACTCTAGCTCCATATCACAATATTTGAAGGGACATGGCTCCCAACATTAGGAATTTCGAAGAATTATGGTAGAAAATACAAGAGTATTGCAGAGTGAGAGAAATGTAAATAGGCTAAGAATACTCGGAGCATTGTACATTAAAACAAAGAAGCCTCAAATATATAATATTAATTATGAGTGCAACCGGAAATTTTTTGAAATGTTTGGGATAAATGTTTGAAAATGTATATATGTGTTTGTATATATAAATGAGCTTAATATATGTAAAAAAAAAAAAGTCCGCCCACCTAACTTGTAACAAATTACCACATGACTAGGAAAAAAATGTATATATAAGTAAATTAAAAAAAACAATCTCTACATTTATTTCTACAATATGCCTAAGGATGATAGAAGTACTTTTGTCGAAAGCACTCGCGATTATGGATCCAACATATACAATTTCGAGAAGAACACAAAAAGGACTATTCGGAGATTGGAGAAGATAAAAAGGAATATTGTAAAACCGAATAATTCCGTGCTATTCAATAATATTTGTCTAAATATATATATATATATATATATATATATATATATATATATATATATATATATATATATATATTATATTATATTATATTATATTATATTGAACAGAATTTACGGTTTTAGTAACTTATGTACGTCACAGGTAAAATATCTGTATTTTTTCATGTAAGTATTATACTGAACAAGTACATTATTTCTGGGGTAGAATACTGTGAAAATAATAATATAAAGATGAAACTATTCGAGGATTTTACATAAGTTTTTCATATGAGTACTATACTGTACAAGTGTCATATTACTTGGATAGAATTCCTTGTATACATAAATACATTAACAAAGTTAGTGACTATTGTTTATGATTTTTAGAATATGATCTCTATAGACATATACAAACGTATGTATTACATATAATTAATAATGGTCAGTTAATTAGTTTTTGAATGGATCCAAGACACAATAATATATAATTATATATAGATAATTAAAATTCATAATGATCGGTTAATTAGTTGAGGAGCGAATCCAATACATACAAATATATAAACATATACTAAACATTCATAATGATGCTAAATTTAGTTTATGAGTAAATCCAATAATAGACACACATTATCATATACACATAATTAAAATTCATAATGATTGAATCCACAACACACACATATATATATATATATATATATATATATATATATATATATAAAGATATACACATCCTTAAAATTCATAATGATCAGTTAATTAGTTTAGGAGTTAATCTAATACGTAGAAATATATAAGCATATACACATAATTAAATTCATAATGATCGGTTAATTAGTTTAGGAGTGAATCCAATAATAGAAATATATAATCATATCCACATCCTTATAATTCATAATGATCGGTTAATTAGTTTAGGAGTGAATCCAATACATACAAATATATAAACATATACACATCCTTAAAATCAATAATGATCGGTTAATTAGTTTAGGAGTGAATCCAATGATAGAAATATATAATAATATACACATAATTAAAATTAATAATGATCGGTAAATTAGTTTTGGAGTACATCCAATAATAAAAATATATAACAATATGCGCATAAATAAAATTTATAATGATCGGTTAATTAGTTTAGGCGTGAACTCCATACAAAATTCAATTACAGGATCTATTTACATGATTATTGGAATGTAACAAATTAGCCGATACATAATATATCCTATATATTTGGAATATGACATTTTCGTTATGTACAGGAAAAATATTTCTCTGTATTTTTTTATATAAAAGTGTATAATTATTACATAACATTTAAAAGTCAAGAATGCTCGTCAAGATGTAATTTCTTTCAAGTTTGACCCTTTTTTAATCCCTTAGCAATTGTTTTAACCGATTAAACACCTCTAATACAATTTTGCATCCTATATGCAATCTTTTGAGCTACTGCACGCCATTAAGCGACCATCCGTCTAGGAGGAGATACAATGTTTTAAAAACGGAGACAGACACGCGCACACACACACACACACACGCAGATATAGTGAGATTTATATATTAGACTACTCTTTTGCTATGTTATTTATTTCCTTATTTAATTATTTTTTTAATTAGAAAAGATACTATTGGTTAAATTTATTATCCTATTATGATAATGTATTTTGTTTATTTATTCATTGATTTCTTCATTCTAGCTATGCAGCCAAGATTTTTGTATTTATTTAATTATTATATTAATCAAATTTGGATATTTTTTGGTATAAGGGAGATAACTGTACTTAACTTATTTATTTATTTATTTATTTTTCTTCTTTTTAATGTTGTAAATATATTTTATTATTTCTATTTTATTTCTTTATGTTAAAGTACAAGAGGGCTAACTGGGCTTAATTCATAGTATTTTATACATATTTTATGGCTAAAATAGTATTACTTTGTCTATATTTTTTGTGTTTGTTTCATCGTATTTGCTACTTACTAACGTCATCCTATCTTTCTCGCTTTTGTCTATCTTCTCTCATTCTTTTTATCTTATTTAGTTTATTCATCTGTTTTTTTCTATAGGTGATATTTAATCTAATTATTAAATACAAATATTCTGCTAATTTCATTTCTTTCCCCTCTATTTCACTCCCATCTCACCCAAAACCTACGTATTCCTCATCTTATTTCCCCCTCCTTCCTCTTTACTCTCATCCCACCCAAAACCACTGGCCCTCATTGGCATTATCGCGTAACTTTATTAGGTAAATATGAAGTTAAAATCTTTAGTGAAATTGTGTTTGGTGTTATTAATGTATAAAGAGTAACATATTACGGTGTATCCACATATGTAAACTAATGCATGTATATATATTTATATGTGTGTATATTCGTTATATGTATCATACTGTCTACCTTCTATCTCATCTCAGTTGCTCTTGGTCTGTGTCAGATATATGTTCATCTTATAATTCTATCCCTGTACTCGCCTCAATGTTTTCGAGTCGATGTTTTCATCTTCTATATACTATATAGTCTATGCCTATATTACTTTGTATGACGCTTTTTTCTTTTTCTTTTTTGTTAAATTCTGTTTTTGTTCTTATATATAACTTGTCTATCGTTGTATTATGAGTTCTCTTGTGTTTATGGGTCAAAAGATGAAGGGAGAGCTCAGAGAAAGTCTGTTATTAAGGGAAGGTTTGTGTTTGGTTATAATGTGTACTTCAGTGATTCTGAGATTTCCTAGGTTTTTGACTGGGGCAAGAATACTAACGCATATGTTACGTTGGTTGTTTTTGCATAAGATAATATGCTTGTGGAACGAAAATATTCTAGTGTTCTTTAATGCGTTGATGTAACGGTCTAGTTGTACTCCTTATATATGATGTTGCATTTGGTGGTTACGTGAACATAAGCCTGTATCTTGGATGGATCAGTTGGCTAGGCAGCAAGTGTCAGGTGTGTGTAGTGAGTGTTTCAGAGTTAGGTGTTGTCGCAAGTGTAATGTTGTGACACTTTGGGCTGTGATCATAGCGTAGTATCTGTATTAACTGTGGCAAGCAGTGCCAAGGGGTAAAATATTATTATTATTATTATTATTATTATTATTATTATTATTATTATTATTATTACTGCTGCTACTACTACTACTACTACTACTACTACTACCGCTGCTGCTACTACTAATAATTGATTCGAGCGAAGCGATAAAGAATTTCCATCGTTTCCTGCACGGTAGACAATTTCTGTTACAAACAGACCACGAACCATTATTAACGATTTTCGGATCGAAAAAGGGACCACCATAACATACAAAGAATAGGCTCCAAAGATGGGGTACCATACTTCTGAATTACAATTTTCAAATGGAGTATAGACCATCTAAAAAATGTGGTCATGCAGACGAGTTATCGAGGTTAATGCCTAAGCAGACAGAACCGTTGGCGATTCAACGGAAGTTGAAGTAAAAAATACGTTATGTTACACAATAAGAGAACTTCTAGTAACGCTTGATGAGATTAAGAGTAAGGCAGAGGTAGACGAATTTATTATACGCACGAAAGAAAGGATCAACAATAATGAACTGGATTAAGAAACTTATTCAATTTGCGATAACGTCCTGTTATATAGCGACAGGGTTATAATTCTTGCGACATTACAGAAAAGAATGCTCAAGGAATTCCATGTAAGACATCCAGGTATATCAAGAATGAAAAGCCTTATGCGCTCTTTCGTTTATTGCCCAAACATGGATAAGGATATAGAAGGAAAAATCAGGGAGTGTAGAGGATGCGCATTAGCTATGAAAGCTCCTCCGACTCAATTCGGATCGTCGGCAACAAAGCCAGCATAGTATATGCCATTGTTGAGATGATTCGTTCTTGTGGGTTTTTATCGTCAAATTCTATGGGGTCCACTCTCTCTTAGGCTTTGCGTCATTACTTTGAGAAGAGAGTTTTCTTACAAATCGCCTGAGATGCCTTTATTGGGATAGCTGACAGGCCGCCAAAGAAATTGTTTTGCAGGTCAGTCTTCCCTTTCTCTAGCGTGCTAACTCTTCAAACCACATTTTACGATCCTTGTGTCGCATTATCACGCAGTGAGAGGGAAAAATAATCCAATAAAAACCCACTTTATATATTTATCGTATAATTCATCTCTCTAAGAAAAGTTTGTTTTTAGCGAATGATAATTTTGTTCTGCTATGTCGATATTCATCTTTCAAATGAATAGCAAGTCAAATAGAGATGCACACATTCCCCGCATCCTTAAACCATTAACGAACACGCATGTTGTCACGATGATATCGATCGACGTTTGAAGTGGCAGCTTTACAAAAACCGTTTTCTTTTATTTTTGTAAATCAATTAAAATTTATCGACATAAAATATGAAGAGACACATACACGCATTTCTTGTCATTTTTTTTACATCGAAGCAATTTCGAACATCAACTAATCTTTAAATGCGTACACGTCATAAATAGGTACATGGATTGACTTTACATAGTACTAGCAGGCCGCCAGGCGTTGGCCATTCATAAGATACGCTTCAATATGATAATTTAATTAATGCAGATAATGTATTTATTGATATAGAGACAATTTTCTATCGATTATTTTATTGAATCTAATTAATAGTTGTGAGAACAAAACTAAAAATTGTAGCAAAATGTAGTAGACAAAAATCAGGAACAAAGATGGGAAATAGTCAGTTTCGCCCTGCACCGCCCACCTCTAAGAGAGAGGGATTTTTTGGCTGTAATGACCGTAGAGAAAGAAGAAAAAGAACGAGACAGAAATAAAAGAAAAAGGCAGAAGAAAACTCGCTTTTCGCAGATTCGTGGTTCGTCACAAAGAACAATCCAACCGCCAGAACCACCTACGCACAATCTGCAAAACACCGCCTGACAGCTTCCGAGCGTCCCGCCTTTATAGCGGACGGGAATTATATATTTGCATAATCGCGCGAGAGCACACGCGATTCTGCGAGAATTGCATAGGGTCAACGCCAATATAAACGCATGGACGCAATCTTGAAACTCCCTTCCATTCGGCCCGCAACACAACAACAGACATATCCAAGGTAAGCTCTCTATTTTCCCCTTTTCGGTTATTGTCGATTCCGCTACAAATATATATATATATATATATATATATATATATATATATATATATATATATATATATATATATATATATATACAGGGTGTCCCAAAAGAAGCTGATGGATTTTAAATTTGATTAACTTTCTCAATATTTACGTTATGCTTAGAAATTTTCATATGTAGATAGATGAGCCTCTCCGTGATTTTTTGAGATATCGTAAGATATTATAGTCTACTTAATTTGATTTTATTTACACAACTAAATCTAGAGTATGTTTTTCAAAAGGTCTAATTTTAATTATGAAAAATGAAGTTACTCAAATGTCCACCATTTTCATTTTCACACTCTTGTGCTCTCTGCAGGACATTGTCCAGCACATCACTTAATGTTTCAGGGCTTATGCTCCTAATTTCCATCCTCTATATTGTTTTTAAGGGCATTTATTGTGGCTGGTATGTTTGCGTGTACCCGCTCTTCGAGGTAACCCCAGCACATCACTTAACGTTTCGGGGCTTATAGCCCTAACTTCCTCCTCTATATTGTTTTGAAGGGCATTTATTGTGGATAGTTTGTTTACGTATACCCGCAAAGGAAGAAATCTGCACATGTGAGATCTGGTGAGTGGGGTGGCGAATTTATCTCACAGCCATGAGAAATTATTCGGTTGCCAAATATGTCCTGGAGAAGATTTAATGTTTCTTGTGCCGTATGCGTCGTTGCACCGTCCTGCTGAAACCAGATTGATCAAGACACTCAAATTTTACTTGATCTCCTTCTTACTGATGTGGATGGATCCTCGGCCACATTCTCTGCTAATGTCTGACGATTCTCATCATTCTTGCCGTACGGAGTCTTCCAGATTTAAGGAGGTCTTATACAGACCTTTACTCATAAAATCGAGCCACTATGGCTTTTATTGCATTGGGAGTAGGGGGATGTCTTGTGTTGAAGTTTCGTCGAAATTCCCTTTGAGTTTCTGATATTGACTCATTCAACCAAAAATATGACTCCACAATAAATATTCGCTCCTTGGTAGTGTATCGACTCAAGATGATCTGAAAAAATAAAAGAAAAATATAACAAATTAAGAAAGTTATAAATATTTTTTAACGATCAATTTCTTTTTAGACGCCTTGTATATATATATATGGCTGTGGTGCCATAAGCTAGAATCGAAACCAAAGCATAATCTTTCAATCATCATATTTTAGCTCTGAGCCACGATCATACCTGTATATATCTATATATATCTATATATATATCTATATATATATATATGTATGTGTGTGTGTGTGTGTGTGTGTGTGTGTGTGTGTGTGTGTGTGTGTGTGTGTGTGTGTGTGTGTGTGTGTACAAGTTTAGTGGTTAAATTTAAATTCTGAAAATTATTCACAACGGATGGAAGTAATGGCTGAGAATGCAGTTAGGAGATTCGAAGTTCCTATCCGTCGCGGTTACCACCTGACGAAGGCCAGAGGAATAGTTGGCCGAAACGTTGTGAATAAACAAACCAATAAAAGATGAAAAACAACAACTAATATAGATGAGAATAATAGTCCGAAATAAAAATAAATTAATATATATAATTCTCATCTAAAAAAATGAATTCCAATTAAGGAATAATATATACAATTTTAACATGCAATGAAAAATACAAATAAAAGGTGGACGTTTAGGAAATTGCCCCCCTCCCACCTCTAAATTCCACAATTTACACTTTTATTTCTTTTTTCACCTAATCGATAAAAAAACGTTACTTTCAGATTTAAAAAAAAAATTGAAAAGAAAAAATTTATGATTTTTATCGTCGGGGTTCAATTTTCTATTCTAACGTTCTACTTAATTGAACACCTACGTCCTATTCTTTCTCGCGTGATCGGTGAATGTTCCTATCTAAAACAGGGGTTACGAAGACAACTCTCTTACCCACCCACCTCTCTCTCTTTCTCTCTCTCTCTCTCTCTCTCTCTCTGTCTCTCTCTTTCATCTATCTACTTCAACTACGTCATTTTGTTTGAAAGAATCCTTACTATAAGAAATTGTGAAAAATAAAAAATTGAGATGGCTATTTAAAGAATGGGCCTTTTGTAAAAAAGTACAAAAAATAATGTGTTGCATTATGCACCGACAAAACTTCTTGTGGCAAGCAACAAGTTTTGTTGTTGTGGACATGCCATGTCTATACTGACACGGTCAGCTTTCAAAACTTACAAAGTTTGTTGAGTTGCTGAAAACGCTATTCAAAATTTCGTTATTTCATATCCAGGAGAAATACCCCATGTAAACATGTTCTTTTTTCTCTCTTATTGAATTCTTTAAATTATTTGACTTTCTTCAATAAATAGTTTCTTGCCTTTGATAACAATTATTTGTTGTAAGTTTAAACAAACTGCTTCTCTGCTCTGAATATTGAATTCATATTGGTAATATTCTATTTTAGCGTCGAAAAATGTATGACTATTATTATTTTAAAAAAAAACATTGTATTTAAACCAACTAAACAGAAATATTATTTGTATCAAATGCTAAAAGTTAAACCTGTTTAATATTCAGATGATTTTACTCATAACTCAAAAACATATTTTTTATATACAATTAAACTTTGTATTCAATTTTTTGTTTTAATTTAATATTTTTGGAATATTTTTCCGACGCTAAAATAGGACATTACTGTGATATCCATTCTCAGCATACTTAAAAACCTGTAACCGTCGTCATCGATTAATTTTATTTATTGCGGACTATTATCCTCATATTTTCTTAGTTGTTTCATGACGTTTCGGCTAACTATTCCTCTGGCCTTCGTCAGGTGCAGAGGTTGCCGTCAGGAGATTCAGAGTTCATACTCGTCACAGTTACCACCTGACGAAAGCCAGAGAAATGGTTGGTAGAAATGTCGTGAAACAACTAAGAAAAGATGAGAATAATAGTCCACAATAAATAAAATTTATAAATAATACTCATCTTAATGAATTTCAATGAAATAATAGTCGTCGTCGAGTTGGAAAGAGTGTCAGAGTTTGTGTTTTTCTGTTATATTTTGAATTTTATTTTCATACTTGTGAACTCCTGCATCCCCCTCGGCAGACGTTTATGTGAGAGAGGAAACCTTAGGGTCGGTGTTAGTTTGTCGAGCAAGATGCACACGTGGGCCTATCACACATGCCCGTTCGTTAAATATAACTCTTCAAAATTAAATGTCATCATCGCTAAATGCCCTGTTTAAGTGACACGATATGACAATATACCTGATGTCTTTTTTAAACAACGTTAGGACAAACCGTCAAATCTCATGCGAGAACTAATAAATATTCAAGTATTGATATAGTCTCATTGGGATTTGGTTTCAAGACACATTAGTGTTATTCTCGGAATGTTACAACTATCTGGGATTAATAATATGTAGCAATCGCAGGCTTGATAGCCACTTGTCATATATGTCTAATAGAGTTAATAAGGAGTTTTACGTGTTGCGTATCCTAAGCTACCACATTCTTTATGAATGACATTTGTTGACAAAAATTTACCAGGCAATGATTCGTTCCCACTTCGAATACAGATCCCTAGTGTTCGCTGGATTGGCAAAATATTCTCTGATTCTCTTGAGCGTCCACAGCATTTTGCCATCTATTGCATATTAACTGTCGAGACCCTTTTCCCTCTGGAGTATATGATCTGCTTGGATTAGATCTGCTGTCTACTCACCGAAATGTAACAGTTGCTTATTTTGTCTACAGATTATTTCATAGTTCTTGCTCTACCGCAATTCTTAAATACCTTAAATGCTGCGGCTGTACAGACCAAACCTGCAATGATATACATTCATATTAGACCCTCTACATAATTACACCAGTGTTTGCTCAGAGATGTATCGGCGATCTCTTTTCGCATTGTGTTCTGCGGTCCTGAACGTGCTACCTCAGAATTATGTGAATTAACATGTGTCACTGGCACACTTTCGGAGTTCTGTATTGGCTAACTATCGTAATATTCCCAAGTGTTATGCATTATCTAATTAGCTTAATAGCTATCTCTCTATTGCTAACGGTTTTATTATGATGGCTCAATAAAAAAATATGTGAATTTAGAAAAATCAATACATTAGACTTAAAATAAAATCGATTGCATAAAATCATCAAGCATGTAACAAATATTTTTATGGAAATGGTTTCGGACAAGGCATGAAGCTGTTGGATAATTCAGGTGCTCGGGAATGACGTTAAAGGAAAGTCGGTCAGATCTTGGGTGTAGGTGTTCCCGGGAATGACGTCAAAGAAGTAAGAATGGGGGATGTAGAATCTCCCGAGATTAGATCAGCGAGAGTGACCGACATTTCAAAATAATGTATGATGGAATGTTTGACATCATATGTGCCAATAAAATAGAGGAGCAGATAACAACAGAAGACAGGAGTGGTAATAACAAGCAAGCAACGCGACATATGTTTCTCCGCAACAACAAAAAAATACAACACCCACTGCCACGCGCATCGACACTGACATTCTTAAACCGAAAACGTTATTTTGAATCAACAAAATATTTTATAACCAGCTCTGTGTTCTTTTATTTTTCTGTCAAGTTTATATACCGAGGATATAACAAAGGTTAATTTTTTAGAAATTATATAGACTGGACCTTTGACGACCGGCCACTATGCAAGGAAATAAAAAAAATCCGAATATGACTTTAAGATATAAAACCAGCCAACAATAAATATGAGATTGATAGATTTTAACCCCCACCAAAAAAAAAAAAAGAAAGAAACATCCCTCGTGAAATGTGAAGACAAAAAAGAGAAGCGAGAGTTACGATGCTGTCGAAAGTAAACTCAAGTTCAACTTGATGTAACATTGTTGGTTGTTTACAGCATGCCAAACACCCTTGGCGCATACTTAATGCATCATCTAATAAACCCCGGACTTGACTTATAAAAAAAGCTCGCAAGCAAATGTCGTCTTTATTTATTAATATTGACTCTTTTGAAAATAATTTGATGGATGTTTTTTCACAACTATTTCTCTTTCGTCTAAACATGCGTCTCAGTTTCAGATATAACTTCTTAATTTCATTTGAGCATTCTTATGAGGTCTGCAAACAGCTAGTAATCACTGGTGATTAAATCTAGAGAATAGGGTGGATGTGGAACCAATTTCTTATAGAAATCGCTCTAGACAATATTGATGTCGTTGATTGTAACGGGCTAAAAAATACCATTGTTCAGGTTAAAAAAATAAGTCAACGATAAGTGTTAGATGGATAAATTCCAACCCTGAAAAATTTTCGTTTCCCCTTAGTTCGAAAAATTGCTCATGGAATATGGCAAGAAACAAAATAAGAGAAAGAAGATTTACGAGGCTGCCGGAAATAAAGTGAATATCACCATTCTACAATCCTTAATTCAAAGTGCAATTTATGTGGTTTTGTCATCGCTGTGACCACTTGTGATACGGGTCATTGTCTTGATCAAGGGGCACTTTTCTTCATTTATGTCTGTTTCGTGTGTTCTTCTTTCGAACACACCTATATCCCTATATAATATTCGTTAATGATGGCTGTTTTTTTCTGAAGATGAATAAAAGAGAAGTCAACAGCTTGCCGGTTGATGCTTCGTTTTTGGAATGTATTTCACCTGCTGCTGTCTACTTGCCGTCCACTGAATATTTTACTTCGGATTGAAGTGATGGGTCTATGTAACATTGACACCAAATATTTTTTGTTGTTTTGAAATAGTTGCAAACTAATCTCTGAATCGTTGATCCGTGATTATTTTTAAAGGATTGTAAGCAATTGAAATTTCACTTTGAACAAGTGAGAAGACGGATTCAATATTTAGCCAATTCCGATAAAATTACCGATTCCGATTCTTTTTAAATTTCTAAATATAGACTATAGTTTGTGTGCGTGAACGGATTCGATTACTGTCAAAAAAAAAAAACGACATTTAATACGTGCATAAATTTTCGCAAACATAAAATTACATTCGTGGTGTTTATTTATAGATTTTAATTCCACTTGTAGTAATTAGATCGATGATTATTTATCATTTCATTATCGACTAAAACACATAAATAAAAACAATAAAAGGAATCATTTTTGGCATTGGAAAATAGGCACATTTTTTTCCGATTATGATACTGATTCAAATAGACGCAAAAATTTTCGATTTTTTCGAGTACCGATTCTGATTTATTGCACCAACACTACTTTGCGATCAGCTTTCTTTTAACAAACGACATATTTTTTTATTAACAATCGCTGGGTCATATTTATGATAAAGCAGTATAATAATTTCATATACAATCGATTTGCACATTAATTATTGGAAATTGCTTCAACAATAGTCCGCAGTCATCAAGGTGCTTGTCTTACCGTTAAAAGGGCCCATGTATACGTATCATCGACTGACCTATTAGGTCTTCATTGATAAAAAAAAGTACGTGAACATTGATTCTATTCTTAACTAACAGATGCGCCTGGCGTTGCCCGGTCGTAAAATCTATCTATATATCTATAAAAGTGAAATTTGCTGTCTGTGTGTACATGTATGTGTGTATGTGTGTGTACATTTCCTTACATAACTACTCAATTTTAAATCTACAGACGCGAGATTTGACATAAGGGGTATTCAGATTTGGGAAAATCTTTTTAATCCGGGTTTGAACATAAATTTGGCTGTAAAGTGGTCAAAGTTCAACGATTTGACTATTTAAAACTCGACCAAACTCCTTTGCCAACACTTAAAATTTTTCATGTAGGTTACCTGGACATGAGTCAAACTTTATAATATATATATATATGTGTGTGTGTGTATGTGTGTGTGTGTGTGCACATAAACTTATGAACAGTACATAAGGCCCGAGAAAAGCCCGGCTTAACTGCTAGTATGCTTTAAATGTAATGTTTTAATTAATGCAGATTTCATATATATTATTATAGTGTAAATTCTCTGTCGATAATTATATGTTATATGGTATCCAATATATAGTAGTGATTTCAAAAATAAAATAAATATATATATATGACTTGGGTACCATCAGCTAGAATTGAAACCGGAACAATAATGAATTCTTGGTAAAGTTATTTATTACAAAATACAAGCAAGCAAGCAAGGACACCCGGACTGTCCACAGAGTTTTATAATTATCAGCATTCAGATATATTGATAGGCCCAATAATATCGGTTTTGTATGGCATCGATTCGCACATTAATTATTGGAAATACTTTTGTTAATACACCGTCTGCTCTTCCGAAATGCTACACGGTGTAATCTGGAAAATTATTACCGTTAAGTCTGGTGTATTTTGCCGATCTCTTCTGTCGGTATACAATCACTGTGGAGAGTCTGTACTTCCGAGATTAGCCACTGAAACAGTCATTATACTAAACTGAATATCTCCATAATGGCGGTCCTGGCTCATTTATTTGTCTTGAGAAAAGGAAAGGTTTTACGAAAAAAATATCAAATAAATGGAGTTTTTTTTTACATGGAGGTCACCACTTATCAAGGCCCGGAAGCCACGCGGGGATAAAGGTTATTGAATGTACAGTAATCAATGGGATAGTTTCGTAGTAATATTGGAGATTTGATAAAGTGTCTTACTTAAGAGGGCGGATTATCAGGAATTTGTTTATGTTGGACTTGAAGATATCTGAGTTGAAGTCAGGCGAGAAACAGGCAACCGGAACAGAGTTCCACAGGCGTACACTTCTAAGAAAGAAGCTTTGTTCATGGAATCTACGTTTTGACTTAGGCACAAATAAAGAGTGGGGAAAATTATTGGCATTGGTTTCAGAAAGATGGGTGTTTATCGTGAAAGATTGGCAAGGGGGGACCAGGGGTGGAGCTCAGATGAGCACTTGCCATGGAAATAATGATAAAACAAAGACAGACTCGCAACGTTTCTTCTGTGGGAGAGAGGTTGCATTTTAACTACTCGGACACGCACGTTGTCTGAGACTTCATCGCAAATAAAAAAAGGAAAGAAATAAATGTTCGACTCAACAATTTTTTTAATTTTTTTTTTTTACAAATGAAATTCGTGGTTCTTCTAACAATAACGTATTTCATTATCTTTCAAAAGTCTTTTCGCACACCCATGTGTTTTACAACGATGTGCCATATGACATGTACTTTTTAAAAGTCTCTCTTCCCGCCACTTTTTGCCGGCCGTAGCCAGCGGTTTCTCGTCCTCGACTTCACACGTCAATATTTCTTGACACGCAATTTTTTTTTTTTTTTTTTTTTTTTGCTAGATACGTGCTGTCTTTTTGCTTTTTTTTTCTCTTCCTTCTCTGTATAGAATCACTCGGTGGATTTTTTCTTTTTTTGCCCTGAGTTGAAAGACGGAAATAAATATCAGTTACACAGCCGGATTGGTTTGCATACATGTTAAATTAATTTCCAGAAATATAGATCGCGATTAATGTCAAGTATTGTTAGAAATTATTATATCTTTTTACACTTAATATTGTTAATACATGTTTCGCTTCTAATTGTTCACTTTTAACTGTTTAATGTATTAACTTTTGAATGTGTGATGTTTATATTTGTCTTGTTTAATAAAATGGGTCAAATAGAAGTTACTTCGCATTACTTACGTAGAGTTATTTCCCTTGAGTAGTGTTCTGTATATACGTCCATGTGTTTTTTGTAACCATAATTCTAATATGACTTTCTTACCAATTTATTTATTATAAACTCTTACTTAATTGTTTATCAAGGGCGTAATAGTAGTTAATTATATCGTAGGTTTATAGGTGTATTGTTATCTATTTATTTTTTTAAATATATTATGCTGTGCAAATTCGTTACCTCATGTTGAATGGTCTTAGTATTACGTGTAGTTCTCTTGTACGAATGTTAAATGTAATTTTGTGTTCGAGTTGAATTTCTTTATTGGCAGTGATTCTTAAAGTCTCAGATCACCTTACGTAGCTAGTATTTTTGTTTCTATATCTTTGGTGTCGTTGTGGTTGTAAGACAGGTGTTTAGGATGCCTTAGTTGCAGTGTGTTCTTTTATGTGTATGGGTTGTGGCCTAATAATCTACCAATGTAGAACTCATTGCATAACGCACATTGTATTTAATACACTGAACGTGCGATGCATAATTCTGTGCTATTGATGGGGCATGTAAGTGTTGTCTCAATGTTGGTCCGTGTAAGTTGGGTATCTAATTTTTCTCTGCGGATTTGTCAGTAATATGTTTTGGGTTTTTTTTCGTCCATTGGTCTGTCACCCTTAAGTTTTTAAATTGATTTCACATGTGTTTACATATTACTATGAGAAACCCTTTTCGTTTCTCAATCTTTGATCCATCACATTTAAAGTTACATATAATGTGTGTATAAATTGGTGTTGAGGCGATTAGCCGGAATCGGGAATCAGAAAAATCGAAACATTTTAGAACACGGAAATCTGTATCAACTCGGAAAAATTCTACGATTCTATTTTTTTTTCTTGAGTATAAAAAATGAAACAAGCACAATGGGTTTATTGTTTTACAAGAATCGGGTAGATTGACAGCATAGGCAGCAATATCTATTTTAATATTTAGAAACTTTCAAAGATTCGGAATCGAGATTAGTAGTTGTATCGGAATAGGGAATTATGAACAAAACCAGTAATTGTATCGAAATCGAAAAGAGTTTTGGAATTGTCTTATTACTAATCGAAAAATCTTAATAAGAGGCTTTTTCCGTACGTTGGTCTGTCACCTTTAAGTTTTAAGCCGCCCCTGTAGAGCATTCGCAACCTCATCTAACTGGAACAACTGTAAAATATTCTCTTTTTATCTACCTGTGCCTAAAGCAAAACGAAAATTCCGTCAGCAAAGTTTCCTTCCTATACCTATTCGTCTGTGGGGTACAATACTGCGGTTCTCTGTTGTAGCTAACTATAACATGGACGCATTCATGTAAAAAAAAAATAATAATCAAATCCTACTAAAGATCAGATCCACACTAGCACGGTATTATCTCACAGGCCACCTGACATTTATTTACCCTTGGACATTGATGAGCAGTGATCCATGTAAAATAAATTCTATTACTTAACGTACAGTTTAGACAGTTAAGCAATGTTGAGCCTAGTCAGTAATAAAATGAGTGACTATTTGGGAATTCCAGGTGCTGTATGTGCTCTCGATATTTTTTCCAGACGTCTTGAGCATCGCCTTGCCTCTGGGTTCAAGCAGCGCCGACTCAGGAGAGGTGTGGTTGGGGATTGTGCAACACTTGCCTTACAGTCACATGCGTAGCTACATTTGCAGGAAATGTCCATTATCTTTCGAAACGGAATACGCCATCGAGTTTAAACAGACACATTTTAGCAATATTTTTCTAGTTTTAATGAGTTTGAATTTTTCAGTTCAAATCATTTCTGTTATGGAAGGAAAGTGTTAATGAATGTAAAGGGAATAATTTGTTGGCACGATGCTCGCTTATTGGTTCGTTTAGAAACAAATAAAGCAACAACAACAACAACAACAACACAAAAAAAAATAAACAGTAAAAACAGGTAAAATCTCGAGCGTAAACTAAACAATCGATTTATGAATGAATAAAGTTAAATTTAGAGCAAAACAAAAATATTAGAAAGTCACAGATGATTGCGTTGTGTTCATTGCGTAAAGTTCCACAGCGATACTTCTCTCGCCATTAATCAATATTTCACTGCTGTTTCGGATCATATCCAATGGCGCCTTTTGGCTTGTAATTTGATATTTCTGCTGTTTTTTTTTTCTTTTTGGTTTACTTGTATTACTGTCTAAGTGCCAAAAAAAAAGGGAGAAGAAAAGAAGAAATCCAAAAAACAAAAACAAACGAAAATAGCGATTTCTAGTGAATACAAAAGGAGACTGAAGCTCACATTCTTTGTGTTCCTTATTAGTTGGTCGACACTGTTGAACGTCTTAGTAGGTGTACATAGCGCAAGGTTGCATTAATGTAAGTCAATGAACTTTGTAGCTCGGCAAGGTTTATTTATATGGACAGGGTGTTAAGCCACTTAAAGTAAGAAGCTAACAATAATAGAAGAAAACTTTGTACGACATTCAAAACAAAAAGGGACATTTGTGCCCATTTTTATATGCACAGTGAGTGACATAGATGATCAATTTCTTACGTTCATTTTGTCGAATTAGGTATAGTTTTTTTTGGGGGGGGGTTGTAAAATTTTCACTTCCGGGAATTTGAAAGAGAATTTAAGTAATGTGAGTGATGAACATGGCAAGGAATTCTATCAGGATATTTCAGTGATGGAAAAAAGTAGAATGTAAACTTGGAACGTTGTCAGACAACTGCTATAATTAAAAAAAAAATGAGGATGATACTCAACACCGGAAAGTTAAGAAACAATTTTGTTTTTATTCATAATAATAATAATAATAATAATAATAATAATAATAATAATAATAATAATAATAATAATAACAATAACAATATGATTTAAACTACATGGAAAACGTGATTAATAAAGGTCAGATTTAGTATCAGGCTATTTTTCTTACACCAAAACAGGGCTTATGTGGCATGTACTTTTTTAACCTGAAATTTGTTTCACAGTGTAATTATCAGAAAGGCAGAAGACACCTATTGACCGTATTATTTAAAAGAATATTTAAGTGATATGTATAAACCAAGTAGAGTAACTGTGTTATAAATGTTTAAGTGCTATTCGGACTCAGCTTTCTCGGGAACAACACTTTGTATGATGACTTTTATTGCAGTAGTTTATATATATATATATATATATATATATATATATATATATATATATATATATTAGGAAGAAAAGTTATATACATATTTACATGTCTTCAGATATATTCAGTTGGAGATATTCCGGCAGGTGGCGTGTTGCATGTCGTACTGGAGACAGCATAGGCGTCTTGCCTGTTTGGCGGTCGTTGCCGGACTTTCCCGGTATTGGTGATTGATACCTTACATATCTCACTCACCCGCCTATGTTAATTAGTAGGCGTCTCCACAACACATATATATATATATATATATATATATATATATATATATATATATATGTGTGTGTGTGTGTGTGTGTGTGTATATATATATATATAGGCATTCATATACAGTAGTGTTTCGCTGTATCACAGTCTATCAGTGCGACTAGACTAGCAACTACCTACCGCTTAGGAGACAGTCGGGCTCCTGACCGTTATGCTATTCGACTGCTGCTAAGATTGGTATATGAATTAACAATGCTCAAATATTGCCTAAACGCCCAAGCTCCATTTGTTTACACAAAGAGCATCGCAAAGTGACAGTTTGTTTAACACTTTCCAATGTGCTCAACCAAAAATTGTGAGTATTTATAATCAATACACGTTTCGCTGTATTACAGCTGATAAGTGTGACAAGCAACTATTTAAGACAGGCTTGAAACTTGACTGCTTTGGAGACAATCGGGACTCTTAATCGTTAAGCTATTTGGCTGCTGCTAAGATTTGTTAATTAATTAGCAATGTTAAAACATTGTCCAAATGTTTAAGCTCTATTTGTTTACACAAAGAGCATCGCTTGATATGCTAATGGCACAGATATACATATTTATAAAGTTATGTATTCATACTTGTATTAGCTTTTAAAGTAATTAACCGATCATTATGACATTTAGAATATAGCTATAAGAGGTAAGCAGTGAAATGTTGCATATATTTAATTTCAAGCAAACGTGGTGAAAGGAAAGTGGAAGCGCATTGTGAAGATTAGGGTAACTCTGATTCTTGTGAGATTTTAGCAATAAATATATCACATAAATTAATTTTATATATTTATTTTACTATTTTACTTGAATTTAACAGATAATATATAAACAGAACCTTCCATTTAAAATTGAAAAAAAAAACTGTTTTTTTTTTTATTTTCACTGTTTTTTAACCCGAAGGCAAAATAAGTAGCAATATTGTAATTAAGAACTTGAAAAAAATAGTACAATCCTGTTTGTGTGCAGTCCGTAGTGTTGTGTGTAGACAAAAATAATGAAGAAAAAAAGGCCACCTTTTCAGTCTCGTAAAGTCTATAAATTAATTATTCTGACTTTCAAAGAAAATGAAGTCGTCTGCGTGTTATTAATATTTCTTATGAACAATAATTAGGGGGTTGACCAATTGTCCCTTATGGAGAAGGAAGAATAAATATAGAATGATCTCTCTCTCTCTCTCTCTCTCTCTCTCTCTCTCTCTCTGTATATATATATATATATATATATATATATATATATACTAGCATTTCAGCCCAATGTTGTCCGGATGTTTGGATGTGTATGTTCAGCAAAATAAAAAAGGGTAGTAGGAAGGCAGACTCGAACCCGTACCGCGAAGTAGGTAAAGAACGGGAAAAAACCTGACGCCTTTGCTGTTACGACCACCACCAAACCGGATGTGACATGTGTTTAAATCAAGGCTAGATAATCGAAAGGAGAAGATGACTCAAAAAATATCGGCGAAAAACGCGACCCCACACTGCAGAAAAGTGTCCAGTTGAAGGTGAATATATTAATGTTTTTAGCCAATTTTTCGATATTTGTCGTCTGAAAGGTCGAACTTCAAAACGATACTGATCTTGGTAAAATCCGTCGCCTCTGGCAAAATTTTAGGAAGATATGCAAACATACATACATACATTTATATATTGGTAACTAAACATTTTCGACCCAAACCGATTAAAAGGCTTGCCCAATCTCTGAATACTCTTTATGTAAAATTTAACTTTGACCTCTATTATGACCCCTTAACATTTATTGCTTTGGACTTAAATTAAGTTATTAAGTTAGATCCATGTCCAAGGAACCTATATCTAAAATTTCAAGTGTTTAGACCAAAATTGTCGGAAGACTGTGGTAGAGTTCTCAAAGGTAAAATCGTTGAAATTTGACCCCTTAACAGTAGAATTTCTGGCCGAACCCCGATCACATAGATTTTCCCAAATCTCAGTACCCTGTAAATCAAATTTCGAGTCTGTAGACTAAAAATTGACAGAGTTTTTGCGTAGAGAAATGTACACAGACAGACAAACACACAGACACACATACACGTTTACTTTCATAGATATACTATCATGGGTGCTCGGCGTTGCCCTGGATGGGGTGTATGCTGAGCAAAAAAAAGGTCAATTTTAGACAGACAGATAAACAGACACGTTCACTTATATATATATATATATATATATATATATATATATATATATATATATATATATATATAGTACTAGTGCACTTATTGATCCGTGCTGAAATAATAACGTTATTACTTAAAAAGCCGTCCTTAACATGGGGAGGGTGTTTTGTACCTATTCTATACTTTAATCTTACAATTAAATAAAAAAAAAACATATCATAAAACTTTATTTAAACTTGGAAATACGATTTAAAAAATAGCGCGGATCAGTACGCGCACTAGCACCATATATATATATATATATATATATATATATATATATATATATATATATATATATATATATAATTTAAAATATTTTTTTTATTTAAAATATATATATATATATTATTTTTTTTAAACCATATGTAAGTAAATCATCGTAAATCTTATAAGAGGGCCTAACAATGGGCATGGGGCATCATTTATCTTGAATTGATTAATATTTATTTGTTTATGCTATAAATCGTCTACTTGCCATTAGTACTAAAACTGTAGAAACAACTAAACAAAAGTAATAAAGAGACAGCAACGTATGGACAGTGGAAGGAGGGTAGATCGGTTGATCGTCTACTTTAATTAATGGAGAAGCTAGGGGCTAAGTTCAACACTGGAAATAGTGTTTCAAAAAATAAATATTTTTTTCACATAAAAATCGACCTCGCAATGATACGCGACAAATTTATTATCTATCAATACACCCCACACTAATATATATATATATATATATGCATATATATATATATATATATATATATATATATATGCATATATATAAATATATATATATATATATAATCTAAAGTAATCTAAAGTTTAGTCTAATAACTTCAAATGTAGTTGTATCACAAGTTGCTCATAAAATGCGATTAGTTTAAATAAAATAATACAACGGCCTAGTATACAAACGAAAAATGCAGAAAAATTAAAAATCAATGGTTTATTGTTAAAGTAAAATTATCGTAAGTTTTTGAATATTTTTCCGATTATTTTAAATGAAATGAAAATGAAAATAAAAATGAAACCGCGGTATTTACCCTAAAGCGGGTTTTACCGGCTTCTTTTGTAGGAGAAAATTCTATGGGAATATAAAATTCACAAACTGTTCCCAATCGCACGTACATCTTCGTTAGTGGAGATGACGACGTTACGTTTTTTCAACTTTTGCATAGAGATGTCGACGTCCCCTTCCATACAGTGCCTGGTATTCCCAAATCGGTCACTCATGATATTTCTCAAAAATTGATCATCCATCTGGTACTGACCAGGTTGAACGTTTCTTAACTTCCGTTATCTCAGGAGAACCGGTGCGTCAGCGTGATTATGCCGTCTATTTCCAGTAATTTGACCTTTCATAATGGGAAAAGAATGTTTCATGATTCTGTGTTGTTTTGTTTGTATACTGGTTGAAAAAATTAATAATATATTGTCTGTAATATATTCTATCCTGGTGTGATGATAAAATCGAGATTTCCAAAATATATATATACATAAGGCCAAATATTTTTAATGGTTAGTTTGTCGAAACACGGTCGCTGCAAAATAACGAATATTTCACCAATTTCTATTGAGGTTTAATAACCTAAGAATTTATACATTAAATTAAACTTTAATCATATCGTAAAGCGATCATAATTAACAAATTTTAAATAAAAATAAAAGTGTAATGTTGTTTGTCTGCCGGAAAACACAGGAAAATAAAATAGTCGATTATTAGGATGAGTATTATTATTGTAATTGTTGGATAGAAAAATGTTATCGATGCGAAAAGATATGTTAAGTTGAAATAATTGCATAAAATAGTTCTCGGGAATGTTAACTTGGTGTTAATTTGATAGATGGAATTTAAACTTACGAGAATATAAACAGAGATACATGACAAAAACCCTAAAAGATCTTTAGGCTTCATGTAGTGATTACGTCATGGAAAAGATAGATTTGAAACATGTAGATTTTTAATGACGAGTTGGAGCAGTTCTATACGCAGCGATATATATATATATATATATATATATATATATATATATATATATATATATATATATATGCAATAATTTTGGCGATATCAACAATATTTGGCGATACAGAAAGATACGAAAGTCTGGTTTGAATTGTTTTTAGTACTGTAAAAATATATTATATGATATATTTATTCATATTTTATATCAAAAATATAGAATTATTTTTTTTAATCATCTCTTTATATAATATTTTGATTGCAGAAATTCCCCTCGGTACAAAAGTATCGTAGGTTTTCAACAAGAGATGCCACATACACATTCAATACATCTAACCCGATAATACCGGCAAAAGAGTTCCTATTTTTCTCTCTTGATATTCAGTGCTCTCCCTGCTAGCAATTGACACCGGGACAAATCCTCTATTTTCCTACGATATTTTGTTTGCATCGCTATTACCTGGTATTTACATGCATAAATATACTAAATAAATATACTATACTATTTCCATTTCCCGCTCCACAAATGATAAAGTCTCTTTAGTCACATGCCCGCCATTCTGGTTGGCTAAACCCTGGCCATTCTTATATTCTGGAATACAATTCTTCCCTTTTATAAACTATGAAAGTTACTAAAAATAATAGATGGCGTCACTAAAAGACATTTTATTACACCTGTCGATGCGCCGGATGTAAAAAGCACAAGTTCTGTTCTTAAAGATATTGCCACAAACAATATTACATGTAATTAGGGCGGAGGCATACTTCCACCGGGAAATGCTGGTACACTGGTCCTGCTAGTATAATATATTTTTGGAAAAGAAAAATATTAATAAAGACAATACACACAAATTTCATATAAAATATTTCTGGAGTCATTTTTTTTTAACACTGGGATGCCAGAGAAACTCCTGCAGGTAACTTACGAACTTTCTGGCGCTCGTTCCTCGCATCGCTCTTAATCTGCTGTTGCAATTACCTCATGGACCTTTCACACGATTGGTGTGTACAATACTGTCGTTTGGTCTACAATATTATACTTATGATTAATACCAACATGGTTAGGTAGATAAGCTCGCCAACCATCAGTTATTATTCTGATGCCAGGCATATTTGCAATTAGGCCATGGCATGCTAACAATTGTAATGTATGTTTCTCCCTATGAGATTCCCTGATTAAAGTTGTCAAAAAATAATCGCACATACGTTCTTCATCTGCAGTCAGAACTTTCCGAACGATGTGAGGAATTAGTGCTGTAAATTACCTACAGAAATTTCTCTGATGTTGCAGAGTGTTAAACATTAGTTCAGCAATAATTGCATGAAATCCGACTGTAATTTTTTTGTGAAAGTTATTATTTTTCTTTCAAAAATATAATTTACAAATAAACAAAACTAATTAACAGATTCGCACCATTCAAAAAAGCATTGTATTCTATTTAAAAAAATACAAACTGTAAAACAGTATTACTTATTTTTGTAAAATATGTTTAAAAAAATACAAATGTGAAAAAAAAGTTTCACTATCATCTTTCATACCAATTTACTTATTTATTTTAAACTAAAACAGGAAGTCCGGTTCAGTAAGCGGAACAGTTTAAATATCAATAAGGTTTTCACCTGACTCTGGCCGCCTATGCTTTCACATAGCTCAATAATGAATTAAATTCATTTAATAAAATATTAATAAATTACTAAATGCTTATTTTAATCGTTTTCCCACATTTTTTGCCTCCCCGTAAATTGAATGAAACGCAATTTTAATCGCTTTTTCATTCCTTGTCTTAAGAATTCCCTCGATACAGCTTCGAGAAGCGAGGGTCGAAACCGGTCAGCTGGCTTCCTATTTCTCTTTTTTTCCTCTGGAATGTATATATATATATATATATATTTATATATATACAAATTAACTTTTAATCATGAATCATAAAAGTCTTTCCTTTCTAATTGCAATATTTAAATTTTGTATCCTTAAAAACATTATGATATATATATATATATATATATATATATATATATATATATATATATATATGCATTCAAAGGATTTTAAAAAAAAACCGGCTTCGGTGCCATTAGTTAGAATCGAACTCAAAACATTATAGATCAAGCCGCTTTCATCACTGTTCAAGCTACACCGACGTATAGATAATAAAGTCATAAAATAAAACCATTTTTACTTATGATATGTTTACTAATAGAAATGGAAATGAACATTATGCATTTCAACTTGCCGACATATTTCCTTACACGTCATTCATTTATCCTAATAAAGATTTTACTCGTTATAAACCATCCTTGGTATATTATGACTGTTTCCTGTTTAATTCAGTGTTATATGACCGATAGTTTAACGATTAAATATTTACAGACATCTACTGTTTTATTAATATAGAAGAAGATATGTAATATGAATAATACATTAAAATTAATACTTAATTTAAAAGTAATATTTAATTTAAAATTAATACTTAATTTAAAATAATACTTAATTTAAAATTAATACCGGTTAGGTTTTATTTTGTTTGCTTATGATAAACATAAAAAAACGTCAATGTTTAGGTCATTTGTGTGGATATTCTGAAGGTGTGGCGGAGGTATGCTTCTTCTAAGTGCTCTTACTCAAATAATAATCGAAGAAATACAAAATAAAACAAAAAAAACGTAGAATCGTTTATAAAAGTAAAGTCTTTCTTCTGGTTTAGGCTTTGGCTTCAAACATTAATTCCGAACACTGAATCAATTGGAAGAATTCCAAAGTCACATGTAAATAAATGGAGCGTGAAATGACAGGAAATGTGAGACCGTATTACTCGCCGTTTTTTTTTTTTTAATTTGTAAACGACAATCTCAAGAAAGAATAGCTATAAGCCATACATCAGATTTCGTCAATCATGAAGTTTAAATTACACTTTTTTTACAAGAAAGTCATCACTTTGTGTGTCTTTTAAGCGTGTGATCGTACGACAGTTTATTGTGTGAAGAGCGAGCTTTCTTGCAATAGAAAAATTATCCAAAAACGATGCCAAAGTATAACTATAATCGTCCAAATGTTTTATTATCGCACAAGTATTATTATGTTCAATACAATGGAAATGTAATATCAGAAATGTAATATCAGAAATGTAATATCCGAATATATCTTATTATTACGGTTTATCTCCAATATCCTAATATCATTATATCATCTTTAGATAGACATGGATACTAGTCTGAAGACCAAGACGGTATATTTCAGTTTTATTTACGGACCAAAAGCGACATCATTAATTTTATTTATATTTCCGGTGATCGGGAGATGCTATTTATTAAAAATGAGGAGAGAAGGTGATAACATACTTCCCTTTATGCAGTCTTTTGTATTATTATACTTAGCAATACATTTCAAACTGTACTGATTAGCTGACAGACGACAGATAAGGAAATGTTGAACATTCACATACCGTCGTTTGTGTATGCCCATATAGGCATATCAGCCTTTGATCAACTTGTTCCAGTTCTTTAAAAAAATAAATGTATTACCATATTAGAAGGAGAAACACCATTATCCATCCCTCTTGTTGACAGCTGCAATCTGGTCCCCTACTATAATCAAGGGTTCGGTATATCTAAGGAAGTTTCTCTGTGACTTCAGTTGTTAGGCAGTTAATCCACGTCCATAAAAGAAATACGCTCATCACTAGAAACCTTTGTGATCTTTACTCACATGCTAACTTCATGAAAAATATCTGCAGAGGATTCCAAGCAGTCATGCTTCGCATTAGTTACTGAAGGAAAAATATTTCTAGACTGGAGAGAAGAGTGTAATTCCCCCCATATCAAATCCGGTCTTGTACCTAACTCTGACTCCGTAAGAAGGCAAGTAAATAGATGCACCTCAAGAAGATAGGACGTTTCGTCGGCGGAAAAGTTGTAACAATGCTATCCAAAATTATAACAGCAGTTCGAATGATTCAAGTAATACAAATTATCAGTTGTCATCTTAAAAAATAATTTTAAAAAAATTGATTTACAATTTATAGAATTATGAATAGGATAGGAAGTCTTGGGGAGTGAGTTAATATCCTGTGAATTTATTTTACTCCGAACAAGAAATATTGTCATTGGAACGTAAGAGGGTGCTATCTGACACAGGATTGTGGGGACTTGAGGTGTGGCACAACGAAGGCGCTCTTTTTTGGGGGGAGGAGTACTTCTCCGGTGAGTTAAACTTGTGCCAGACTTGTCACGTACTAGAGGTGTAATGTTATGACCCTTTACGCTGTGATCATAGCGTAGTATCTGTGTTTACTGTGCCAAGCATAGCCAAGGGTCAAAACAGTAGTAGTAGTAGTAGTAGTAGTAGTAGTAGTAGTAGTAGTAGTAGTAGTAGTTGATTCGAGCGACGGCGGGTTGCTGGATCAATTATTATGATTAGAAGAATAAACAATTAATTTGGGGGAAAAATGATTGACATAAAATATCGCAAAAGGAATGTGGGAAGTGGCGTCACTTCGGGCAGTGAAGATATAAAGAACGTGTAATCTCTGAAAATACCATCCTGATCATAAGAATAAACGTTCATAAATAATTCAGGTATGTGTTGTGTTATTTACATCCGTTAAAAAAGAACTGTTTGTCTACAACTGTTTCGATACGTCCACGTCAATCGTTTCCTGTTAGAACTGTTGCATAAATGTTAAAATATACACACTAGACGATCAACTAAATGATACGACGTATATAGATACACGCATTTACACGTACACGAATATACAGATAAAATATAAACCCAACTATTAAACATGTACGTCGTTATGGAATATATTCACATACAACATTGACACATTTTATACTATATATCTCCCGCCTGACTATATAACATATCACTTTTTCTTGGCTGTAGACCAATTCGTATCGATGATGCGATATCGAATCTGGGTTATAGAAAAATACATCGTGGAGAGAAGGCCCTGAAAATGGAATGAACATTTCGTGTCATTAAAAAAAAGGAAAGAAAAACACATACAAACACAATATGTCTGAAAAAGGAAGAAAAAGAACTAAATACACACGTATACACGCACAATCTTTTATGAAGAAAGAAAAAATACATACGCACACATATGTACGTAAAACTTTATATGTGTAAAATTGTGTAAAATAGTTAAGAAAATAGAACTTTTAAAAATATTGTGAACAGAAGAAAAATATCACTCGATGTAAAAATTAGGAGAAAAAATTACGTTACGCTGTTTAAAATAAGCGATGTGCCGAGCAAAACAAAAAAAAAGAAAGACAAAGAACTTGTTAACTGAAACACACAGTTGAAAACATCGAATTATTTTGGATTTGTGTCAATCATGGTTGACGGTGTTTACATCTGTTACATAAAGTTTACAAAAGAAATGGCCATCGCTCGTTTGAACTGTATGTTGTAAAAAAAAAAATTATGCTCTTTTTGGGTCAGAAGCAATCGACAGTTTCTGAAAATTGTGAACATTGTTTTTTCCAGTTTTAAACGGCATTTGTTAGACAATTTTTTTAAAGAATTGGAAAAAGGATGTTTTATTTAATTTACTTAGAAATTAATGTTGAATGTTAGGATAGAAAAACTGTTATGTATGTCGGTATCTAGGGTCCCCAACAATGAAGGGGTAAGATTTTGCTGCTGGTTGGGTTAGTCGAGAATATGCACATCGAGGTGGCACTAGTACTATGAGGTCATCAGAGCATATTCAATCAAGGTACCTGTAAAACAGCCAAGATAATGCAAGATTGCGGCGATGGGATAGAGGTTGGAGCTTGGCCGATAATGTAGGATCTATTAAATTAGAACTGTTTTGGAAGCTGTCTCAGAGTGAAAGACTAGTGGTAGATTCACGAGCCCAGATGTGACAACAATATTCCATGCTTAGGCGAATTGTGATTTTATAAAGTTATAAGATCCCGATTAATTTTCCAACACGTAAGAGGGTACCTACATTCTTGGCGGCAGCCTTGGCAATGTCCTCAATGTATTTGTTCTTTTAGGATACTGTACAATTTAGCCAAGATTCTTCTCTTTAGATGTTTGTTTTAAAACTCTATTTTTTCATAGTTTTAATAATCTCGCACTAATAAAAAACATGGCGTTTATGCTTCCTTTATCGTTAATACAGAGAATGCACAGCTCGTCGATGTTGGCTTTTGATACAGAAAATAAAAAGAGGATAAACATTAACCATGTTTTTTACAGCATTGATTTTATAGCAACGGCTGCTGGGTTGTCTCAGGATATTAAGAATTTTACGATGAAGACGAGGTCAACTCGGCTTTGATCTGCGAATTACCACCTTGCAGATGGCAACGTAATAGAACCCATCGACGTCACACAGCATCCTTAATTTCACATCAAAGACCGGCACGTTCGCAAATTGCGCGTATAAATGTGTCTCGTAAGACGAGCTAATAATCACGCAAAATCTTAGAAACAGTTTGTGTGTGATACGTAAAAATAATCTGCGCATAGATATCAGTTAGATTCGCACGCAGTGTAGAAAAGGTAAGTACGTCCGAAAAAAGAAAAAGAGTCCAATCTGTCTAAAGGGAAGATGCCGGTAAACTTTTGCTTTCTTTTTTGAGAAGGAATAATTTTCTCCCGAAATATCAAAAGATTTACCATCGACCAGGACATCGGTAACATTAAAAGTTTTGCATTTACTGATATTCTTTCTAAAAGTCCATTTCAAAATTAAATCAATAATTGTAAAGATTAATAACAACAATATTTCTTCGATTATCGGTTTTGGTTTATCTTTTCTCTCACACTTCCGAATTTCAGTATTGTTTCAGTCTCAGTAAATATCGGCACACACGCACATACGCACATACGCGCGTGCGCGTGGTTTATTCCTTGCTAATGGAAGCTTCGTGACCGGCTTCGAATCTCCTGACCGGCTGTAATCGTAACTCCCCGCAGGGATGATTCCCAGTGTCTGTAGGTATTAAAAAAATAATTATAGTAATAATTATGTCAGCCCGTTTAAGAACTCGGTTCTTATTGTCGAGTATTCTAAGCTGGATTTAAGTCGGTCATTTGAACTCACATGCGCAGATCATGATGTTATAATCATAAGGTCACTCTTGCCGTCTAGGTATTTATAGAAATGTTTATTTCAACTGTCTTTAATGGTACCACTCCCGTCCTTGAAGCTTTTCAAGTTTTTGAGTTAAAAAATGTCGGAACGACCCTCTAATATATATATATATATATATATGTGTGTGTGTGTGTGTGTGTGTGTGTGTATATACATATATATTGAGTAAAATGATACATAATTGTGAATTAAAAATCAGTTTCAAAAGGAAAAACAAATAAAATCGACCTAGCATTGTATTTCTTTTGAAACTGATTTTCAATTTAAAATTATGAATCATTTTACTCAATATTAAAATAGCTCTTGGATATCTATACCTATTGAGCTTATTATATATCTACATTACAACGAGTACTGTTTTTTTAATAGTATTAATACATTTACTAATACATTAAAATATACTCTGCTCTTTAGAATCTAGGTCTAATTCCCTCAAAATTAATATATATATAAGGTCATATAAGAGAAAGTATATGTGAGTTTGGTGTCGAAAGTAAAGCCTCACAATTTTTTTAAATGGAAAACGTATGTCTGTTACGGTTTCCAGATTATTTACTATTTGATCGGGAGATTTTATTTATTAGCAAAGAGCAAAGAGAATAAAAGGTGAAAATATACTACGAAAATTAAATTACTAGTATATAGATACGCTAATTTAATGTGTGTAGTATGTTATTACTTGCTATCCACCTTTTTAATAAATAGGATCTCGCGATCATTGGAGACGCAATGTAAAAAAGATCTATATTTTAATGTTCATAATGGCTTGGAAACGGTTATTGATTTCCTTGGGCTGCATTGTCATGAAACGAAATAGAACATACTTCATCCTATTTACAGAAAGAAACAACATACATAAACAAAACTAACACCGAATGTTTATATGGCAAAGGCCGACTCCAAAATGACTTAAAATATCATCTGAGTATTGGCTCTGCGCAATGGTTCCGGTTGAAAAATTAAAATATTTTATTCTTATTCGACCAAACGCAATCTCAGGGTTATAACCCCCTTCCTCGCCTCAGTTTACAGAAGCCCATCTACATAGAAGCACCGACAGGCCTACAGAAAGGGACAACTAACATCTCGATACCAAACCGAGAATAGAAATAACTATGCATCCTCTCATATTTCTACAATATGCCTGAGAATGATGGAAGTACTTCTGTCGAAAGCGCTCGCGATTATGGATTCAACATATACAATTTCGAGAAGAACACAAAAAGGACTATTCGGAGATTGAAGATAAAAAGGAAAATTGTAAAACAGAATAACTCCGTGCTATTCAATAATATTTGTCTAAATGAGAAAATGCTGCCTAAATATACACTATATATATATATATATATATATATATATATATATATATATATATATATATATTTATAAATTTATATATTTATAAATTTATGCGTAAACTTTAAATATTTACTTCAACAGTTTTATAAATTTATGCGTAAACTTTAAGTATTTACTTCAACAGTGCTCAACACGTGGGTGGAACTAGTTAGTAAGTTATAAAATATATATGGCGATTTAGCTACACTGAAATTCCGCATTTCATCCACTCTAGGAAGCATGAAGAATCCTAGAGTAGATGAAATGTGGAATCTAAGTGTAGCTTAATCGCCATATATATATATATATATATATATATATATATATATATATATACCCTTTATTCCCGATCTCGATCTCAACTTCCCTTTCTTCCTCCCTTGTTTTTCTCTCTCTTTTTCTAGCACTCTTGCTCTATATCTCGCACAATCTATTTCGCTCACTATAACATTCTATATCTATCTCTATTTCCTGCTTTCTTGTTTTTTTTTTCAACTTTTCTTTGTTTTTGCTGTCTATTTATTCATGTCTATTGATTAGTTCAAATGTGATTAATTTCCCCATCTCTTCTTTCTGGCAACACGTTTCACGATCGAAGGCTGTCGTTGTAATATAAACTGAAACGACGAAAGAACGTTCGTTTCTTTAGATTCTGGAAAAAAAAAAAAAGGAAATGGCAGACGCTCAAGGGAAAACAAGCTTTCCGTTCTGTTCCCTCTTGTACACAGCTTGTTTAAACCCAATGTAACAGACAGCCAAAAAAGTATTGGTACCCAACCAACAGATCAGTCTGCGGTTGACATACAGTTTGCCAATCCATAGAAGGATCCTAGATATATTCGACTCCCCACGAGGAAAAACTTTTCAACAGACGCGTCTGCATATTGAGTGTTTTGAGAAACGGCCAGCTGGTTTATGGGTCAGTAAATAAATTAAAACGTTTCATTGGAGATAGAAAGTAAGAAAGTTAGTAAAGTAACAGATAAAAATTACTAGGAAAAAGTGTAGCATCTGTTCTGATGCTACATTTAATCTATTCTATCCTCAGTCAGTGAATGGTTTCCTCTAGACTTAGGCAATATATATAGTTGTTCCAACCCAGAGTACTCCTCTTTTTATTTTCCGCACATTAAAACCGATCTTGTGTCTAACTTTGCCCTCGTGGCGAGGCAAGTCAGTAGGAACAGACAACAAATAAAAAGAATAGGGAACGTGTAATACACGACAAAAGAGACTGAGGATGCATAAAGGAATCCACTCGTTCTCTGTATCAATCAGTGTCTCCTTCCAGAAGAAACATATATGTATATAGACTTAAAATAAAAATTATATTCATGTAAAATTGAAAAGTGTTACTTATTTTAATAATAAAAAAACGTAAATGGATGCACAGAAGTTACAAATAAAGAGAACATAATATCCGAGGAATTGGAATAAACAACAATACATAAAAAAATAAGAAGTATAATTTACCTTACAAGAAAACAATGCAGAGATGCAATGGATATACCTCCACTGAAGTAACTAAAGATATAATGATGGAAACTGCTATCTAGTTTCATTTTATTGAATAAATACATTTGTGTATATGACTAATCATAAACGCATATATATGTGTGTGTGTGTATGTGTGTGTGTGTATATATATATATATATATATATATATATATATAAGCAAACAGTTAATAAAATATGTTAAAAAACATATTTTATTAACTGTTTGCTCATATCATAAGCTCTATTTTCTATTTGGTTTTATCGAACTTTTATATCTGGCTGAGACAATTTTATAAATATTAATTCTTTAATATTTATAATTTACTTTTATTTTACCATCTTGGATCATTTTGGTAAATTCAATTGTAACTTTCCTTTTATATATATATATATATATATATATATATATATATATATATATATATATATACACTAATGATGGGACGATTCCAATATTGTTAGCGATTCCGATACAATTACCGATTTCGTCCTAAATTTCCGATTCAGATAAATTACCGTTTCTTATCCGTAATAAATATCTAACTATTGAACTACAGACTTTTTATTTTTCCTGTATATCGTAAAAGAACGTTAAATGTACAGATATTTTCTCAAGCGTAAAAATACACCTGTGGAAGATGATGGCCAATTTTATTTTTACTGCTAGTTTAAAATCAATTAATATTTTCTATTTTATCATTACTACAAGCAGTGGAAGATTTTGCTGTAAACAAAATCAAATAAAAAGCAATTAAAAGAATCGTTTTTGGCATCGGAAATATGCACAAATTATTCCGATTTCGATTAATACATCTATATATTTTTATATATTATTTTACATGTAAGATGTTCTTATATTTCTACTTGCGTCAGGTAGTCAGGTGGCATATCAATGATGCTTTATTTCGGGACATAATCTACAAACTTAAATTTCTTTTATATACACATTAAACAATGCTTTAAGCAAACTACTTTAACTTCTTATATTTACTTTGGCCTAACCCTTAACCTAACCCATATTTTCTCGTTATATAAGCCTACATTGACACTACCTCATCTTTTAGGATACATATCACTCAGGAATTGGTCCTTGGGTTGACACTTTTTTTTCAATCAATAAGTTGGTGAGAATTACTTGCCGCCAACGTTTTCTTGTTGCATCAGAACTAATCAACTGGTCACTAGTCCACTCCTTTTAAAACAGGGCGCAGAAATGCCTCTAATTTAATAGGTCCTGGATTGTCTACTAAACCCCACCCGCGTGTCCCCTTTAAAGCAATGTTGTACCGTGTGTGTGTTTTACTGGAACTTCCACGGGATGACTCGAAAACCTATTATCTATCTGTATAAGAACCAGATACGCCTTATAATGGAGTACTGTTGCCACATCTGAGCAGGGGCTGCTAGCGCACTCAGCCTTGATAGAGTTCAAAATCGGCTTCGAAACCTAGTAGATAATGCGCTTTTCTCTTTCCTGTAACCTCTTTCCTACAAAAGAGACGTTGCGAGCCTTTCTCTGGTCTATCGTTTTTTTTTTTTTTTTTGTCGATGCTTGACTTTCGTTTCCCCTTGCCAAACTTATTGAAGACATCTCGTATTTAACTTCCCTCGGCGATTGTTAAAACCGGATTAGTGTCAATACAGCAAACATGAATGATATAATAAGCATTACCCATTGGATATTTGAATTGAATGACGCAAAGTGACCAAGTTTGGATCAACGCTAATGCTTCTAGCGCCATTCAGTAGTCAGTTTGTTATCCAGAGCGACGCTTTTCAAAGTTGGAAAGAAGTTTTTTGCAATAGTGGTATTTGTAAAAACAAAAATACTAAGAGTTATTTCTTTTAATTTCATGACGAGTTTTTCTTCGTCGAATCGATACTATTTGTTGCATTGCCCCTGTATCAGAAATTCCAAAAATCTTGAATAAAAATAACAAACAATATGTTCTTAGTTTTATATATTATTTAGCATAAAGTTTTACTGACCAATTTTCACAGTTACACCCAAATAGTAATATGTCCGTCATATCGTTACTTGATTTGTACTAACCTATTATTATTATTATTATTAGTAGTAGTAGTAGTAGTAGTAGTAGTAGTAGTAGTAGTATTTTTATTGGGTTTTTTTGCAATAAATAGGCAAACTCAAAATAAGTATAATTATATCAGAAAAGAAGATACAACAATTTTCGCATCAGTTTCTTTCTCAAAATATTTATTCTGGAAACAAAAACCTTTAGAATGGAGTATTTCTCCTTACTGGCCAAATATTTTTAAACATTACATATACGGCATTAAGGGGAAGTATGCATGCAATTAGTTTGGACAAATATGGATCAAGAAAGACAACTCGGAACACAGTATATGTTTTAAAGTTAAATTGAAAAGGGGAGAAAATACAGAGAGAAGTGGTGCCGTAAGCTAAGCTTATTTGTCAGTTAAATATCGGCAGAGTCCCATATTCTTTAAAACCTTGTATCAAAACAGCAAAACATGTCCGAAACAAAAATGTATCAAATATACTGTCTCATGCCATAAGTCATCATATCTACGTTGGTGAAACTCAACGTGGATTAGAGAAAAGGGTCAATGAGCATGAGAGATATAAAATAATAGCAATTGCCTGTATGCATTATTCTCTCATTTATTTCAGCATTGTCATTCTTTTAACAGCAGACAAGCAAAAATCGTTAAATTTACTTTAAATCAATCTCGACAAAGACCTCGTGAATCAGCGCTTATTGCAAACTTAAATACAATTAAACAATGCGGAGGTTTCTATAATTTATCGCTTTTAATAAGTAAACTCATGTTAAAAGAATTAAATTTTAGTTTAGACAGAGATTAACTCACACCATAAAATACATTACTTCTAATTATCATATTTAATCTTCTTCTATATAAATAAAACAGTGCATGTATGTGTGTGTAAATATCTAACAGGTAAACTCATAAAATACTGGTCACATAGCACTGAAATTTTCAGGGAATAATATTCATTAATCATTTATAGCGAATAATATCTTTTGTGATCACTGTGTAAAAAAAAAAAAAAAAAAAAAAAAAAAAACGTGCATGAATAACGCGTACAGAAATCGGCAAATTTACATGTAAAATATAGATTAACATCGAGCAGACATTTTGTGCGGTCAGGCGCATTCGCACACTTAATAGAGAACACAATATTAGGTTGGAATGCCAGGTGTTTTGATTAAATTTCTAGCTGCTAACACCAACTCAATTTTTTTTTTTTTTTGTATTAATAAAAAAGAATGAAATAATACATAAATTTTACTCGCGGTTTTGAATTTGTAAGCCTATATATCTTTAATTTTACGATCTCATATTTATTTCAGATGGAGGGGTGAAATAATAACATTTAGAAAGTCATTCTTAATATAGAGAGGGAAAGGTATTTTTAAAGAAGCTAAAATAATATCGTTATTATTTAGAAAACCATTCTTTATCTGAGTAGGTATATTTTTTACTATTCTTTACTTTCTCCTAAGAATTTAAAATTGTCTCAGTCATGAAGACACAGCAATCAAGTTGTTTTCACCAGACATTATCTTCTTCTTAAAAACAAATGTGGGGGCATGGGGGTCGCTGAAATGCTGCACCAAAACAGATACTACACTTTGATCTGAGCAAAAATGCCAAGTAAGAGTAATATAGTTTCCTACCAATCATTATCTCCTCCTTAAAAAAAAAACAAAAATAAAACAAAGCAAAGATACAAAATAATCGACTCAGAATATATTTTAAGAATGGGAGGTATGGAGTTAATCCCGTAAATGGCTGAAGCAGTTTACCATCTCAAAATTACTTTATTTTATATATATTTTAAAGGAAGTGGGGAGTGGGGATACGGAGTCAGGCACAGAAACGGCTGAAGCAGTTTATGATCTCAAAATTACTTTATTTACATATATTTATAAGAGACAGGGAGGATATGAAGTCAGCACCATAAATGGCTAAGGCTGCTTATGATCTTAATATTCCTTAATTCTATCTTTATTTTTAAGAGAGATGTGTGATATAGAGTCAGTCCCAGAAATGGCTGAAGCAGTTTACGATCCCAAATTTTCTTTATTTCATATCTATTTTTAAGTGATGGGGTGATATGGAATCTGTCCTGGAAATGGTTGAAGCAATTTACGATTTCATACTTACTATATTTCATATATATTTTTTAAAAAGGGGGTAGGGAAACTGACATTCGTAATACGGACCGTGCTGAAATAATAGCGTTATTATTCAGAAAGCCATTATTAATATGGGGAGCGTATGTTTTTAACTATTCTGTATTTTCATCTAAGAATTTAAAAATGGCACACAGGATACGGATTGTGCTTATTATTTAGAAAGCCATTGTTAATAAGAAGAAAGGAAGGTATCTTTCATCTGATGCCTCAATTCAGTCTCGAAAGACAAAGGATGCCCCCTGTAGGGGAAGCTGCGCGTGTAATTGTGTTGTAAGGGTTGCGCATTTCCAACCACACCTCTCCTGAATCAGCACTGCTTAAATCCAGTGGCAAGGAAATATCCAGGACGAATGGAAACAATGCCGAGATAATCAAGGAGCACACACAGCACTTGGAAGTCCCAAATGGTCACCCATCTGGTACTGGTCAGGCTCATCGTTGCTTAACTTCGGTGATCCGACGAGAACCGGTGTGTCAACGTGATTATGCCGTATATATCTTTCATCTAACAATCTTATAAATAACAAAAAACTGATATACAGAATAAGGACCGTGCTGAAATATTAACGTTATTTAGAAAGCAAATCTTAATATGGGGGGGGGGTAAAACTCTTTTGTACTTTCACTTAACGATTTATTGAATAAGAAACTGATATCAGAATACGAACTGTGCTGAAATAATAAAGTTATTATTTAGAAAATTATTTTAATATGGCGATGATGTGGGTTAAAATAATGAAAAATGATTATCGAAATTAGTAACATATCCAGGAATTAAGAAAAATGATGAAATGTGAGTTAATTGATTGGGTTTTTTTTTTTAATAGAAATAATCAAACCAGACAATATATCAAAATTATTATTTTCGTAAGGGATGGGGGGGGGCGGCTATAATGTGTGTTAAAATTATGAGAAATTATCGTCGAAATTAGAAACATATCCAAGAATTATGAAAAATCATGAAATGTGAGTTAATTGATTGGTGTGTTTGTAATGAAACAATCGGCCCAGACAATATATACAAGTCATTATTTTCGTAAGAGGTGGCCATAATGTGAGTAAAAATAATGAAAAATGATTGTCGAAATTAGTAATATACCCATGAATTGTGAAAAATGATGAAATGTGAGTTAATTGATTGGTGTGTATGTACTGAAATAATAAACCCAGGCAATATATCAAATTTATTATTTTCGTAAGGGAGGGGGGCATATGTGGGTTAAAATTATAAGAAAATGATTGTCGAAATTAGTAACATATTTAAGAATTATGAAAAATGATGAAATGTGAGTTGATCGATTGGTGCTTTGTAATGAATTAATCGGCTCAGACAATATATACAAGTCATTATTTTCATTAGGGGGGGTGATAATGCAGGTTAAAATTATGAAAATTGATTGTCGAAATTTGTAACATACCCAAGAATTATTAAAAATAATGAAATATGAGTTGATTGGTATGTTTGTAATGAAATAATCAACCCAGACGTTATATCAAAGTTATCATTTCCGTAAGAGGAGGGGGCGCTAATGTGGGTTTAAATTATGAAAAATGATTGTCGATATTAGTAACATATCCAAGAATCATGGAAAATGATGAAATGTGAATTAATGGATTGATGTGTTTGTAATGAAATAATAAGCCCAGACATAATATCAAAGTCATTATTTTCATAAAGAGACGGGAGCGAGAATGTAGATTAAAATTATGAAAAATGATTTTCCAAATTAGTAACATATCCAAGAATTATGAAAAAAAATTAAATGTGAGTCAATTTATCGGTGTGTTTGTAATCAGAAAATCAACCCAGACAATATTACAAAGTTATTATTTTCGTAAGTGGAAGATAATGAAGACCACCTCCCTAGATGAGTTCATAATTAAAGGATACTCTAACTTAACAGCTAAATCTGATCCCCAAGATAGCCACGGGCATGAAATATGTGCCTAAATTAAAGATGGCTTCCCATGTGGCAGGGATATCTCCAGAGAAGACACAAATCTACCTTATATGTGCTTCCGGGTTGCACTTGCTTACTCCACCGCATTTATACTTGCCCTTTATCGCCCCCATAACAGCGGAGTTACTGTCTTTAAGAGTATATCAGAGAAAATTGACCACATCCTGTCTGCTCATCCCTCGGCTAACATTCACATTTGCGGTGACTTCAATGTCCATAATGTGGAATGGCTGACCCACTCAAATAAGACTGATGAGGAGGGGAGGTTCTGTCATGATTTTGCCATTGCCTATGACCTCACTCAGATTGTTCGCAATCCCACCCGTGTGTCCGATACTACCGGTCAGTATGCAAGCCTTCTAGACCTTTTTCTATCAACTTCCCCTGAGCTATGCTCATTTTCCGTTATATCTCCTCTGTGATCCTCCGATCACTGCGTCGTATCAGTTAAGATAAAAATGAAATATAATAAATCTACAGGCGTACCTCTCCACCGTACTGTATACCGATAATCTATGGCTGACTGGGATAGCTTCCGTACATTCATATCTGATCTACCTCTCCATTCCATGTTTAAAACGGATGTGTCCTCTATAGTATCAGATCTGACTGAATGGTTACTTGTAGGCATAGACCAATTCATACCATCCAAAAAGTTCCAACAAAAACCTAACAGCCAGCCATGTTTCTCCCCGTAATGTACTGCTGCCATCGCACACAGAAATCACTTTTTCCGTAGCTACTAACGTAACAGATGCACTGAAACTAAAGCTGCTTTCAGGACATCCAGCAACCACTGTAAAAGCGTAATAAAAAGCAAGAGAACTATATGCTCAATCCGTTAAATCCAAAGTAGCTGAGCAGCGGCTTGGTTCCCACAAGTTCTGGTAAATAGCAAATAGGATCCTGAACCGAAACGTGCGTTCTATCCCAACCATTATCAATGGACCAGAGGTCATCTCGACAGCATCCGACAAGGCCAAACTATTTGCCAAAAACTTTGCGGCAAATTCTAACCTGTGCGACGAAGGCCATCAACTCCCCGTATTCCCTCCTATAACAGAAAACACGCTATGCAACATACAAATATCTGTGTGTGAGGTCGCCAAGCTAATCAAGAACCTTGACTCCAGTAAAGCTACTGGTCCTGACGGTATTCCATTATAGTGTTTAAAAAATTACAACCAGAACTTTCCCCCATACTTACCAAACTGTTTATGCGTTGCCTTAAGGAGAAGTGCTTCCCAACACCCTGGAAAACCTCATCAGTATGCCGTGTATTTAAGAATTCAGGTGATAAGTCATCCCCATCTCAGTACAGACTAATAAGTCTCCTGTGTGTCATGAGTAAGTTGCTGGAATCCACAATAAATAGAGAAGTAGTCAACCACCTCAGCAGAAATAACCTTCTTAGCGACACGCAATATGGTTTCCGTTCTGCTAGATCTACAGCAGATGTGCTAACGGTCATATCTCATAGGATTAGCGAATCTCTCGACAAAGGCTTCATTTCTAGGGCAATTGCTCTCGACATATCAAAGGCCTTCGATAAGGTTTGGCATAAAGGCCTACTACACAAGATTTCCAGCTACGGTATAACTGGAAATGTTTTCTCGATCATTAAATCATTTCTCTCTGATAGGCTCATAAGAGAAGTGGTTGATGGACAGAAATCAGAGGCCCAGAGTATTAATGCTGGTGTCCCTCAGAGGTCCATACTGGGCCCAACTCTCTTCCTGATCTACATCAATGATCTCCCAAAACACATACTAAAATCCTTCGTTGAGATCTATGCTGATGACACGACCATCTATGGCAACACATCAAAGGTAATAAATGACAACGTTCACTCTGATTCACTCTCCTTTTATCTTGAGCGCGTGGTACAGTGGGGGAAGAGGTGGCTGGTTACTTTTAATGCATCCAAAACCAAGCTCCTATCTTTACATTATCAACGCTCTGATCCCCATCTGACATCAATTGAAATGGATGGCTCTCATCTAGGGGAGGCTCCATGTTTTGATAAGCTTCTGGGTTTGACCTTTACTCCTGATCTTAAATGGAACACATACATCAAGTCTGTGGCCAAGGTCGCTGGGAAAATGGTGGGATCCTTCTACCGCTCAAGAAGATATCTCACTAATGATGCAATTCTCTATCTATATAAGAGCCAAGTACGTCCAAAGATGGAGTACTGCTGCCATATCTGGGCAGGAACTGCTAAAAACAGCCTATCCTGCCTTGACAGAGTACAAAATAGACTTCGTGGCTTGGTGGGGGATGCCCTTTTCTCTTCCCTGCAACCTCTTTCCCACAGAAAACGTTGCGCGCCTATCTTTGTTCTATCGTTATTTCCATGGCAAGTGCTCGTCTGAGCTCCAATCTCTGGTCCCCCCTCGCCAATCTTTTTCAAAAACCACCCGACTAGCTGAAACCACCGTCAATAATTTTCCCCACTCCTTATCTGTGCCTAAATCAAAACGTAGATTCCACGAACAAGGCTTCATTTTTAGAACTGCACGCCTGTGGAACTCTGTTCCGCTTGCCTGTTTCCCTCCTAACTTCAACCTGGATGTCTTCAAGTCTAACACAAACAAATTCCTGATGAACCGCCCCCCTAAGTAATGGCACCTTATCAATTCTCCAATATTATTGCTACACTATCACATTGAGTACTGTACACACAATAACCCTTATCCCCGAGTGGCCATTGAGCCTTGATAAGAGGTGAACTCCATGTAAAAAAAAATAATATAAATTATAAAAAATGAATTTCGAAATTAGTAACATATCTAAGAATTATGAAAAATGAAATGTGAGTTAATTGATTAGTCTGTTTGTAATGAAATAATCGGCCCAGACAATATATCACAGTTATTATGTTAGTAAGGGAGGGGGCGATAATGTGGGTTAAAAATATAAAAAATTATCGTCGGAATTAGTAACCTATCCAAGAACTATGAAAATGATGAAACGTCAATAAATCCATTGGTGTGTTTCTAATGAAATAATAAACCCAGACAATATATCAACGTTATTATTTTCGTAAGGGAGGGAGCGAAATGTTGGTTAAAATTATGAAAAATGATCGTCGAAAATAAAACATGTCCAAGAATTATGAAATGTGAGTTAATTTATTAGTTATTTTCGTAAGGGGTCGGATAATGTGGGTTAATATTATTAAAAAAATGATTGTCGAAATTAGTAACACATCTAAGAACTGAAAAATTATGAAATGGGAGTTGATTGATTGGTGCGTTTGTAATGAATTAATCGGCCCATAAAATATATCAAATTCATTTTTTGCGTTAGGGAAGGCGATAATGCGGGTTAAAATTATGAAAAATGATTGTCAAAATTAGTGACATATCCAGGAATTATGAAAAATAATGAAATTTGAGTTAACTAATTGGTGTGTTTGTAATGAAATAATCAACCCAGACAGTAAAGCAAAGTGCTTATTTTCATAAGGAGGAGGGGCGAGAATGTAGATTAAATTATGAAAAATGGCTGTCGAAATTAGTAACATATCCAAGAATTATGAAAATGATGGAATGCGAGTTAATTGATAAGTGTGTTTGTAATAAAAAAAAATCAACCCAGACTATATTACAAAGTTATCATTTTCGTAAGGGCGGGCGATAATGTATGTTAAAATTATAAAATATGATTATAGAAATTAGTAACATATCCAAGAGTTATAAAAAATGATTAAATGTGAGTTAATTTATTGGTCCCTTTGTAATGAAATAATCGGCCCAGACAATATATCACAGTTATTATGCTAGTAAGGAAGGAGGCGATAATGTGGGTTACAAATATAAAACATGATTGTCGAAATTAGTAATATACCCATGAATTATGAAAAATTATGAAATGTGAACAAATCCAATAACATGTTTATAATGAAATAATCACCCCAGGCAATATATCAAAGTTATTATTTTCGTAAGGGTTGGAGGGCGATAACGTTGGTTAAAATTATTAAAAAAATGATTGTCGAAATTTGTAACATATCTAAGAATTATGAAAAATGATGAAATGTGAATTGACTGATTGGTGCATTTGTAACGAATTAATCGGCCTAGACAAAACATCGAAGTTATTTTTTGTACGGGGTGGGGCGATAATGTGGGTTAAAATTATGAAAAATTGTTGTCGAAATTAATAACATATCCAAGAATTATTAAAAATGATGAAATGTGAGTTAATTGATTGGTGTGTTTGTAATGAAATAATCAACCCAGACAATATATCAAAGTGTTTATTTTCGTAAGGGGGCGAAAATGTGTTGAAAATTATGAAAAATGATTGTCGATATTAGTAACATATCCAAGGATTATGAAAAATTATTAAATGTCAGTTGATTGGTGTGTTTGTAATAAAATAATCAACACAGATAATATGTCAAAGTTATTATTTTCGTAAAGGGAGGAGGCAAAATCTGGGTTATAATTATGAAAAATAATTGTCGATATTAGTAACCTATACAAGAATAAAAAATGGTGAAATACGAGTTAATTAATTGGTCTCTTTGTAATGAAATAATCGGCCCAGATAATTTATTAGTTTCTGTAGGTGGTTAAGAACATGTTCCTTAATATTCAATGTTAACTTCGGGGAATGCCGTCACAGTTGTAGTGGTGAGTAGAAAGACACATAATTATGTTGCTTTTTAACGTACTCTGAAGTTCTCTAGTAATTAACAAACCTTCACTTTTTCGGTGGGGCTGGAGGGAGTAATGTCATATTCCACAAATATGGAGTAACTATGGAATCATATTCCGGAAATAATATCGTTTCTCTTACTAATGTGTTGTTGGTGGTTGTGGCAGGAATCAAGGAGAACTACATTAATATTGAAAACTGTGGTAAAGTAAAAGTTGCCTAATCATCATTCGCGTCAATGTAATTATTTGGAAAACCTGATGAATTATGGTGAAGAAATAGTATCATTTCACTTTAAATGATGGTATCAGTAGTAGGGAGGGAAAGAACACAGTAAGGTGGAATTTTGTAATGGTGCAAGGGTTGCCTAATCACTAAGCTTTTCAACGTATTTGTTTGTACAGCCTGCTGAGTTTGTTTGTAAAGCCTTCTGAAAATCACGTCTTTTTTTCCAAAAAAAATTGTTGTCGGTAGTGGTGAAAGAATGAAACAGAGTAATGTGGAATTTGATAATAAAGCAATGGTTGTCTAACCACTTAACTGTGTCAATGTATTTAGGCATTAATTTTAAAATTCTGCTGAGACTTCTTCCAAAAATGACATAATTTTTCTTACAATAATAGTCCACTTAGTGAGGAAGGTAAGAAATGCAGTAATGTTGAACTTTATGGTGAAGCAAGGGTTGCGAACTCATTAACCAACATAATGTATTTACGTATTAATTTGGAAATCCTAATGATCCATCTTCTAAAAATTGTTTCAATTTCCTTAAAATCATGGTAGGCTTAGTGAGAAGAGAAATTATTTCATATATGTTATACAATACCTGTCGAGAATATGTTAAATTGTTTCATATATGTATATAAACATATTTTAAATGTGTGTTGTAAATTACCCGTTCCAAAAAGGTAAAATTATTTCATATGCATTCTGTAAATTACCTGTTTTAGGAAAGGTACAATTATGCCATATATGTGTAATAGCCATCCTAGGGTAGGTAAAATATTCTTTTGCTCGAAATAGCAAATGATACATAGACATTAAAAATCCCTCTCTCCAAAGAATAACAATAAGAATTATATTCAAAATCAACTTAAATTTTCTCAATGTTTATACGTTCCCCGAGCAACGCCGTGTAGCCCTGCTACTCAATCAATGAATAACAAAACAAAGATACTGACTTTTTATTTCAATTACACATCCACATTTGAATTATAACGGCTATATTTTTTCCAAAAAGAACAGAAATTGCACCATATCGTTTTAAATAGCTAAGCAGATATATGACGATAAAAAATGTCACACCGTGCACAACGCTATACACTTATTGAAACGCTAAATTTTTCGTTCTAAAATAGAACAACGATATCATTTTCACACGTATATTTTCAGATATTGTACTGGTGTTTTATATTCTTTAATTTAATCATCCTGTGTAAGTTTTGAAATAAAGAAGAAATGTTGATAAAGATATAACTTGGTGTGTTCCTGTATATCTCATCATCTCGTCGGAATATTATTTTCTTTATTCTCAGTATATATATATATATATATATATATATATATATATATATATATATATATATATATATATATAAAGTCGTATGGTCTCAAAAACGATCTTATGCAGATTTGGTTGCTGATGTTAAATTCTTGAAGTCTAAGTTAATTACATTTCCATAAATAATATTACCTGTTACTTTAATACAAGTTGAGAATGATTTTCCCTTGACAAATGAGATTCCTTTATATATATATATATATATATATATATATATATATATATATATATATATATATATATATATATATATATACATACAAGAGACACAGAGAGAGAAGGAGAGACAGAAAAATAGAAAGAAACGTAGGGAAGGAAAATATACAAGTGTAGTTAATAACAGTGTGATGTGAAGGGCTGTGACAACAGAATATTCTTTTCATTCTTTTGACTCTCGGGACACAATTAGACACACTTAATCAACCGAGAATCACATCCATCTATATAAAAACATATACGATTTTAACGGATATATACTCAAGAGTCAAAACAATGAAATGAATATGCTGTTGTCACAGTCTTAGTGATGAGGATAGATAGAAAGATATGCATAGAGAGAGATAGCTGGATGTACAGACATAATTAGACGGCTGAAAATAGAATTATATAGATAGATAGATAGATAGATATATAGATAGATAGATAGATAGATAAATATAACATCACACTCTTCTGGCTTAAAATAGAAAAAGATCGACAAGCAAATTCACGTGACACAGAAAATACATACACAAAACAGACATTGCTTTTCTACAAGTGTGAGTAATACAACCTATAAAGCAAGCGTTGTGTTCCATGTTTTTATGTATACGTTTACTTACATGATTGCATGTAATCGCATGCATGCAACAATATGTGTGTGACGTGTTGAAATGTACGTGTATGTGTATGTATGTATCTCCGCCACCACTGCCCTGAGAGAAGGGAAAAGCGCGAGTTGGATTACTTTCATTTGCGTCTCATTAAAGTCATTTGTTGCATGTCTCCCGTCAGTGGGTCATCGAGTTATTGAGTCTTGCGATGATGCGATTCGTGGATGCTGCGTTCTTTTGATGTGATCAAAATATGCGTCACGTTGCAATGAAAGACTTCTACTTAACCAGGACCAGTCTAGAGAACTGACTGCGAGCAAGCTAAAAGCATGGAGATATAGAGAGGATAAAAGGAGAGGAGAGAGAAAACAGATGGTGGAAAAGGGAAAGGAACAGGAAAATAGGTGGGACGATGAGAAATAAGAGGATAAAAAAGAAGGAAAGGGAAGAACTGGCTACGAGTAAAGTAAAAGCACGGAGAGGGGGAGGGAGAAAGGAGATGAAAAGGAAAACACAGTGGAAAGAGAAGGAAGAAAAGAGAGGAAGAGGAGGGAGAGGGGGGATAGACGACAAAACGAAAAAGAAGATGCAAGTAGACATGAGGGAAGAACTGGCTGTGAGCAAGGTAAATGCAAACAGAGCGAAGGAGAGAGCAAGAGGTAGAGAGACAGAGGAGAAATAGAAGAGAGAATAAGAGAGATGGAGAAAAATTGAAAGAGAAGAGAGAAGGGAAAGAAAAAAAAGAAAAGAAAGGAGAAGATAGAAAGCGAAAAAAAACTTGCTGTGAACAAACTAAAAACACAGAAACATAAAGTGAGGGAAAGGGGAAGAAAAGAAGACAAGTCGTGGTGTTATGACTTCCTTACTTCTCCTATACTACTCATCATCCCCCCCTTGCCTTCTTGCCTTCCTTGAATCTCTTATGCCACTCAAACTTGCCTTCCTTGAATCTCTTATGCCACTCAAAAACTGATGCTCGATTCGTGCAGTCTGAAGTATTTCATATGTTTGATACGGTTGGAACAGTGATAAAAGAAAGAGAGACGAGGAGAAAAGTGGATGAAAGGAGAAAGAAACGGTAAAACTCGAATAGAGGGAAAGAGAAAGGGAGAAAGAGAGAGACATGAAAGGAAAGGGAAGAAATAGGTGGTGGTAGTAAAATAACAAGGAGGTAGAAACAAGTAGAAAGAAAAAGAGGATAAAGAGAAAAAAGAATGGACAAGAACTGATTGTGAGCAAGGGAAAATCGTAGAATGAAGGAAAGGAAAAACAGACAGAAGCACAGAGAGAGGGGGAGAAAGATAGGGAAGCTAGAAAACTAGCTGTTAGAGAACTAAAAACACAGACACATAAAACGGAGAAGGGGGTGGAAATAGACGATAGATGGTGAAAAGAAAGAGAAAGAAAAGGGGGATAAAAGGAAAAGAGACGAGGGGAAAGAAGTGGATGAAAAGAGAAAAAACAGAAAACTGGGTGTAAGAAACATAAACAGAGAGAGAGAGAGGGGGGAAGAGAACGGGGAAAATAGAGAGATACAGATGGCAGGAAAAGATGGAGGGAAGACAAAGAAAGAGGAAAAACGGACAGAAGTAGAGAGAGAGAGGGAGGGGGAATAAATAGAAGAGTGAAAGAGAGTGGATGAATAAGGAAGAGACGGGAGAAGAGGAAAACAGGCTGTGAGCAAGTTAAAGTCACTTTGGGAAAAAAGAGAGAAAATGAAGAAAAGAAGAAGAGAATGAATGTTAAAAGGAAAAAAGAAAGAAGAGCGAAGAGAGAGAAAATGAGGACGAAAGACGAAGAGAAAGAAAAAGAGGACCAAAAGAGAGAAAAGAGAATGAACTGGTTGTAAGATTAAATAAAATCATACAGATGATAAGTGAGGGGGAGAGAGAGAGGTGAGAATTAGAAGAGAAATAGAGAAAGAAGAAACAAAAGAAAAAAGAGAGAAGAGAAAAGGGGGTGCGAATAAGAAAGGGAGGATGCTGAATATATATATATATATATATATATATATATATATATATATATATATATATATATATATATATATATATATATACAGTGTCTTGGAATTAGAATAATGTTTTGTTTTTAAACTAGAAATGATTATTCCTGTTTGGTGGTGACGTGTTTTAATTACAGGCATTCAATACAAAAAAAAAAACTGAGGAAAAATAAAAGAAAAGGAAGAAATAGAACTTAATTATTGTTGGCATGTTTTCTTTGGAACACATTTTCTGAAAAAGAAAAAAAGAGAAAAAGGATGAAAAGAAAGAGAAAATAGGAAAGAGAAAAAAAGGATGAGAGCAAAAAGGAACTGAAAGTGAGTAAGCTTACAATCGTAGCAGAAGAGAACGGGGTATAATAGAAAAAGAAAATGTTTAAAGAGGAAGAAAACGAAAGAAAGGAGAGAGTAACGAAGTAAGATAAAGAGAATAGAGGGAAGAAGGGACTGGAAATACAGAGAAAGGGGGTGTTTAAAAACGGGAAAAGAGAGAGGAGAAATAAAAGAATAAAAGTAACGAAGAAAGAAAGATAATAAGGATATAGAGAGACGGAAAATAGCAAGAGAAGACAGAAGATAGAGAAGAGGAACGACTATCGTTGAAGAACCTAAAAGCACAGAAGGGGCAGAAGCGGAGAGAGATGAAAAGATATCGTTATAACTCGAAGAAAAATTAATTTTCTCGAACTATTATTCCTAATATTTATATTGTCTGTGAGATGGGTATATATGCTGATGACACCACGCTCTATAACAGACACGACAGGAAAACAAATGAACACACATCTAAAGAAATGGCAGAAACAGGGGACGACCTCCAATCTGTAGTGGACTGGGGACAAAAATGGATGGTCACATTCAATGCTGCCAAGACTAAACTTGTTTCTTTCAATAATTACAAGAAACATTCTCTACCACCAATAGCAATGGCCAACGACTCTTTATCTGAAAGTACATCTTTTAAACTCCTCAGCCTAACGCTCTCAGGAAACATGAGTTGAAAAAATTACATTGAGAACACTGCCAGGACCGCTGCGAAAAAAGGTAGTTTATCTCTATCGTGCTAGAAAGCTACTAACGCCCAAAAGTATCCTGTACCTCTATAAGGCCACCATTTGTCCATGTATGGAGTATTGTTGCCATATTTGGACTGGTGCATCTGCTACTAGTCTCTTACTCCTAGGTTCAAAAGAGAGTCTCCAACCTAATAGGTCCTGAACTGTCACCTAAGCTTCAACCTCTGCCCCAATCGACGAAATGTAGCATCCCTCTGCCTGTTCTACAAGTAATTTAACAGTGAATGCTCCGACGAAATGCAAGCACTTGTACCTCCTCGACGTAAATACCCCCGACAAACCTGACAAGCCGCAAAATCCCACCCCTTCACAGTTGAGACCCCTAGATGTAAGAGAGCCTTCTACTCCAGTAGTTTATTCCCCAGAACCGCTAGACTTTGGAATTCCCTTCCGGGTTCCTGCTTCCCCAACTGTACTGACATGCAGAAGTTCAAGTGTAACGTGATTCGACATCTTACTGCCCAACTCCCCACATAGTAACCCTGTAGCTTATGTCCCTGATAGTAGCCCCCTACATCAAAGTGGCAATATGCCTTGTTAGGGATGAAAATGTAATAAAAAAGGGTGGGAATAGAAATGAGAAAGGAAGAGAGCAAGAAAAACGAGAGAAGGGGGTAGGAAAGGAAAAATAGGGAAGGGATGAGAGAGACGTAAAGCTAGAAAGCAAGTGTGAAAAAGTAATAAAAATTAGGTTTTTGAAAATAAAATATTTACAAATAAAGCCAAAGTGGTTCAGTCGTTCGAAAGGTAGGTCACCCATATTGAATCAGCACATGTTAAGAATATATCTGTGTTTTTGTTTGTTTTGTTTTGTTTTGTTTTGTTTTTATTTATTTTTTTTGTTTGTTTTTTTTTTAGAAAAGATCATTTACTTTTCAATAGTCACTAGTTGAAGTAAGCGCCATATTCTTTTTCTGGGCATATGTTTTTATAATTGGATGTTGTATGATTGTATTTGACGAATTCTTTCAGAGAGGAGTGAACTTGCAGGTGACAGAAAAGGGATGATCGGCTGTCACCGTGCTTTCGAAGATGATGTCAAAAGAAAGTCGGTCAGATACTGGATCTAGGTGCTTCGAGAATGACGGCAAATACGTCAAAATGGGGACGTAGAATCCCTGGAGAGTAGGCCAGCAGGGCTGACTGACCTTTCAAGACAATGCGTGGTGGAATATTCTGACGTCATCCGTGCTAATAAAATAGTAGCAGCAGACGAAAGAGAGAGAGGAGAGTCACAGAGCGACAGATATATTTGTCTCACTGCCAAGCAGCCACACCCTCGCTATGCATCTTCACTATTGTCACAACTGCCATACTGTCATTGCCAATAAACAAAATATTTTATAACCCAGCTATGTTTTATTTCACTGCCAAGTGTATATATATATATATATATATATATATATATATATATATATATATATATATATATAAGGACAATGACAAAAGTTGAATATTAACTCGTAGAGAGTAGAAAATAGGCATTTGGTTAACTTTTGGCACCTCGTATCTGTCGCCTTCAGAACTCTATACTCACATTCCATAACCGAAGTTTCTGATAAAGGGGGAAGAATTGCTGTTTTCTACGTGGTGATCTATCTATACAACATTTATCGCTGAAGTAGTATTTTATAAGCACCTTACGTCAATTGACTACATGCCTTGTCTTGAACTGTAACGAAGCTATTGATGCGTTTATAACAGCAGCGGCATGACACGTGTGCAAATTACCAAGCCTGTGCGAACTGACGTCACAGCAGCGGAAGAGAAGGGAAAGAAAAAGCGGAGAGAAAAAAGGACAATGTAGGTGGTGAAAGTGACTTGTAAGCACGAGTGAGTGTGAGAAAAACTTTTAAAACAAGATGCAATCTGAATTGTAAACAAAACAAAAAATAGCCGGACAACCGCGTGTCGTGAGGTGAGCTGTGCGCATAGCAACAGAAAGAAGAGCAAATATTTTGGAACAACCTGGGCGGCGACAGCGAGGTGAAGCACGAGGTGACGAGAGAGATCTGAAAACCTGGCCTTGAGCGAGGTGGCGAGAGACATCTCACGGGCAGATGAATCGCCAAGGGAGGAGTAAGAACACGTTTTCGACACAACAGAGTTTGGATTAACCACATGGCGAACGAAGCAACTTTAATTCTAGAAAGACGTCCCTTGCCCTCCTTTAACAATTACAAGAAACTTCTCCAACAACCAATATCCATGACAAATAACACCCTACCTGAGAATCCTTCCTTCAAACTCCTCGGCTTAACATTCACAGAAAATATGAACTGGAATAAATACATTGAGGACATTGCGAAGGCTACTGCAAAGAAAGGTGAGCTCCCTTTATCGTGCTAGAAAACTGCTCACACCTGAGAGTATCCCGTACCTCTATAAGGCCACCATTCACCCATGTATGGAGTATTGTTGCCATATCTGGGCTGGTGCATCTACCACTAGTCTCTTCCTCTTGGATCGGGTCCAAAAAGTGTCTGCAATTTAATAGGTCCTGCTTTGTCAACTAGGCTCCAACCCCTGTCCCATCGCCGCAATGTTGCATCCCTGTGCCTGTTTGAAATGTACTCTAATGAACTCATTGCACTTGTACCCACTCAACATACGTATACCCGACAAACACGCTTAGCAACAAAATCACACCCCTTAACTGTTAAGGTCCATAAGTGGCAGAATCTTTTCTACTCAAATAGCTTTTTTCCTTTGAACAGCTAGACTTTGGAATTTTCCTCCTGTTGCCTGCTTTCCAAACTGTACTGATATGCAGAAGTTCCAATGCAACGTAAACCAACATCTTAATCTTAGGCAGAATCCAAATTAGTAGCTCCTTACGTCCAAGTGGGAATATGCCTTGTTTGTGGTTAAGGTGAATAATAAAAATGTGGTGAAAGTACCTTAAATAAATGCCTTTTATTTCATCTAAAAAGAACTGAGCCGAATTTTTTTCCTTCCTTTATTCTTTTGCAAGGCTTTCATGCACAGCGTCAAGCCAGAGTTAAAACGTAATATTCACGTTACACAGCGATTTCCCTTTTAAAAAATGAAGATCAATTAACATTATTTGAAAAAAGAGATTAACGTTATTTGGACATGTTTTGCGGATACCAGACGACATAAAGAAATCATATTAAGAAGGTTCATTTAAGAAAGATCAAGAAGTTTATCACCAAAGAGACAGGACGATCAGATTAGGGTTTAAACTGGCATGTCGTTACTGACAGTTGAAAAACTGCATAAAGACCGTGATAAGTGGGCGAATTTTGTTTCAAGTATGTGGCGAAGCTCTTTGGTGTAATAATATAATCAAGTCGTCATGAATGTTATTGGGACGTTCATTCGTCACGCTTAGGGTTGAAATAGTATTTGTGTCGCTAATGGTGTTTAAAATGAAATTGGTCTATCACGATGGTGTAATAAAAACATAGCAACAGCGCAAATTGAATGGACGCATCGTATTTCAGATGCACCTAATTTGTACCGATATTTCGACTGGTTTGTCACACTCGATTTGAAAATAACACATTCCTTGTTATCCCATGCTTAAGTTTGATTGATGTTTTTTAAGTGTCTTTGTATTTCTATATGTGAGTCTGTCCGTCTTTCCGTTTATTTTTCTTAAGTTTGGAATAGAGTTTCCATTGTTAAACAGTTGAATTGAATAAAACCAACTGAATCGATATATGATCTTGTGTACTTATCTCCCCACAAAAGGAAACACAGACACACAGATGATTATTGATATCGAAAAAAACATGCTTCCAAAAAGCGTACTGTAAATGGAGATAAAAATAGTAATTGCCTTAGTTTATAAAAATTTCTCCACACTGACTGAGGCAAAATAGGTAAAATGCAATATCAGAACAGATACTATACTCTGTTCATAGTAAAAAAAAAAAACAAATAAATGTAATATCGTTTGATCTGTCTTTTAAACCGGTATTTTGTCGGTTTTTCTAGCTTAAGTTTGGCATCATGCACAGAAAAGCACAGTCAAAAAGAAAATACTCCCGCTACCAAAAAAAAAAAAAATAAATAACAGGAAAAAATGCAGGTTTCAGTAAAGGAACAGTTATTACTTACACAAAAATACAGAATCTATTTATGACATTGAATAATTTTTAATGGAAATTGACATAAACAAAGCATGAGGCAACTTGACGCAAGGTGTTAATAAGAACGAACGATGATATCAGAAAACGAGGAGATGCTTATTGGTCATAGACTTTAAATGACTAAAGATAGGAGGAAAACAGTCTGCAAGAAGAGATATTTGCATAAAAGATAGTTTCCTTTATATTTCTCTACCCCCATAAACTCAAACATGTAGCTGTCCACCATTCCGCGATGCGTTCCACATTGACATTTATTCTGCATTTAGTTTAGGTTAACATTAAGCCTAACTAAACTCATACCCTAATTATAACTTATACCTAACTATCACGTTTATCCAACGCATGTATAGATAGGACTCACAAATACATTTCAAGGGTGTGTTTGCGTACTACGCATAAATGCCATTATTTTAAATCGTATTTTCGATGCTAAAATCGCAGATTGCACAGACACATTCAGTTCGATTCAATTTGTAATGTTGGACACTCATTTAGCCACGGGACCAACAAGTTGTATGCAGTTTACGTTGCAAAAGCGTCCAAGGCAAGAAATAACTCGAACTGACTTTTCATGCAACAACGACATTTATTTCCTCATTTTCCTGACACATGTGACTTCTCGTGACGGCTGTGATGTCTCTCACGTGACCGACTTCTCTGACGTACTCTTTCCCTTTTCTATATTCTTTTTTTTTTTAGCGGTGACGCCATTTCGCATGCATTTGCATATGTGAGTCCGCGGTCTGTTACAAATACATTTGTTAAAACATGCATCAATCGTACTTCAGATGCAATGTAGGGAAAGGTGGTAGAAATTTGCACAGAATATGAGCACTTGTCCAATTTCGCCTTGAATTGAATTGCAGCGTCGTTGGCGCATTTATTACCTCTCTTAGATGTTTACTCCAATGTCCACATTAAAACTATGTTTTGATCCTTGTATTTATAGCCAATACAATTTATTACAATTTTTCTAAACTAATCATTATTCTTTTCTAAGTAAAAGGTTGTAATATAAACGTCTATTTAAATGATCTCGTCTGCGCTTGAAGTCCAATGTTTTATTTCATGGTCTATGTATGTGCGTGATTTCTTGTTTTTAGTTCATGCAGTATTATTATCGTGTGGCTCCAGACACGTCTCTCGTTGGCCTAGTCTCTATTCAACTAAAGATTGACCATAAATCAGTCAAGAAAACAGCGGATTCTTTCGGGGCTTTTACCAAAAATAACCGATTTCTAACGAACGTAAACGCGAACAACCAGAAGAAACAATTTACATCTAATCAATAGACAGAGGCCAAAACGAAACAAAGCGAACAAACTAACATTTTTTTCTTTCCTTTTTCTTTTTTCTTTTGGCATAAGAAAACATAGACTGAACATATTGGCAAGAACCTTTTCAACACAAACAAAAAATGTATAAAAATGTTTTGTCCTTTTTTTTTTACTTGTTTCAAACAAATGGAAGCCTTATCAAATAAGATAAGTAATAACCCTTGTAAGGTGATTAATTCCTAGATTTTTACAGTCTTTTTTCTTTTTTTTTTTTTTTTGCTTTTGTAAAAGATACAGAAAAGATATGTAGAACGAGTTGAAATACGAGAGACGTTTCTAAAAGCAATGCCTCCTATTTTTTTATTTGGCCCGGAGTGTCCTGATAACTAAACTTATGCATTATTCCGTAAAAATTGCAGATATTGACGGTGTAAGACTTTAAGAAAGCAACCTTTGTCATATGCGTGCATCAGAAGCAAGGATTCGTCATTGAATTCCTTCGTGCAGAAAAAAAAATTGAACCGAGCATTATTCATCGGGGCCTGTTAAACGTTTATGAAGCCGATACAGTTAATGTGAGCAGAGTTAGGAGATAGGTTAGTCGATTTCAAAGTTGCAATAGAAATGTAGATAACAAAGTACGTTTCGGACTTTTACGACCGAAACATCTAAAGGCTGGCAATGATGCTAACTATGTAGAAAATGAAATTCTGAAGCTCACGTGGTCGCTAGTTTTAATAGTAACGCTACCGTCTTCGTGGCTCTGCACCGTTTTAGTTTTTGAGTTAAAAATAAATAGGTGACCTCACCTTTAGAACGAGCCTCGTACAATTATATGGCGGATGCTATAATTGTAACGAAATAGTACATTAGACTTTATAAGCAATTGCTGTTGTTATTGTCGTTGTTATTGTTATTATTATTGTACTTGTTATTATTATTGTTATTGTTATTTTTATTATTGTTGCTGTTTTTGTTATTATTATTGTTATTGTTATTATTGTCGTTTTTATTGTTATTATTATCATTATTATTATTATTGTTGTTTTTATTGTTCTTATTGTTATTATTGTTATTGTTATTATTATTGTCGTTGCTATTGTTATTATTATTATTATTATTATTATTATTATTATTATTATTGTTGTTATTATTGTTCTTGTTGTTAATTATTGTTCTTGTTGTTGTTATTATTATTGTTGGTGATTTTGTTATATTATTGTTGTTGCTATTTCGTATTTATCAGAAAATTATTATTGCTATTCGTTTCCCCGATATATTTTCTGATTAGAATTGTTTTTAGAAAGACACCAGGTACTTTCGAGCGGGACCACATGAAGCTTGCCAACATTTCTGAGTGAAGATGATTTTGTAGAACGAACTGGATACAAACTTGGCACACTCGGGTTATCAGTCCGGACGTCACAGATTGGAGTCCTACGACAGCGAGCTAGTATTGTAAACTAAATTTATATGAACCTTAAGGAATTTAAGCAACTATCTATATTTGCAGCTTGGGAAATTAGATATATACAGATTAAGAATGTGGAATCAAATAAAGAATGTACACCAATAATAATATTGCCTGATCGAACTTTAAAGAATGGCATAATTGTCTAATTTTTAAAGAGGTCAATTGTGATGGAAGAATAGCAAGTACTGAAGGATAAGAATTAGATTCATGGCCGATTATCAAAAGATAGGAATGTTTAGAGAACGAAGGCCACAGCTGGAATGTAAGTGATGACCCGACATGCGAGGGGAAGCAGAGAGATGGAGAGAGTTGGAGTAGAGTTTGAGGAGAGGACTGGCTTTTATGCCTGGGAAGACCCAGAGACGTTACTGAATTCTAAGTCTATCACTACATTAATTTGTATAAACACGCATTAAACCAAGTTATGTTATACGAGTCCAATTAGCCAAGGTACATTCCTGGATGATGATGCTTATCATGATGATGATGATGATGATTGTTGTTGATCACCATTCATTCATTTCGTATGCATCAGATAATTAATATTGGCATTCGTTTCCTCGAAATCTTTCTAGTTAGAATTATTTCTAGAAAGACATTGAGTATTTACGGGCGGAATCATGTAATGGTCGCCAACATCCATACGTGAAAGAACTTCTGTGGAACGAACTTTTTTTTTTACTACATTTTCACTCCAAACAAGGCACATTGCCACTTTGATGTCGGGGGTTACTATCAGGGACTTAAGTTGCAGGGGTACTATGTAGGGAGTTTAGCAACATTGCACTTGAACTTCTGCATGTCAGTACAGTTGGAGAAGAAGTTCGAACTTGGCACATCTAAGTTGTCAGTCCATGTCGTTAACCACTTAGCCATCGTAACCTCCCTGTTGTTTTTATCAACAATGTTCAGTATAAGCTGATCTTCTTCAGTCTACACTACTCCTCGAAGCATAGCTGGCCGTGTACGACAGTCCTCAGAAAATTTATACTGTTTCGTTTCACTTTTGCGTTATACATGCATAAAATCGAGCTGGGTACTTGTGCAGAATTTGAACCAGACGTAACTAACCGTCCGCTCAGCTTTGCTCGGAACATGACGTCATACGCTCGGGTTTGAGTGTAATCTGGCGTAAGACGCCGATCGTTTCGCGGAAAGGGAACGGACAATTTGGGAGGGGGGGGGGAATATTAGAAAAAAAATAATCAACAGGACCAGCCAGGAGTTTCTCAACATTTACCTTTTCGACTTTATGTGAAGACAGAAATTTGGTAATGATCCTTTTTCCATCTTTAAACTATGTATCGGAAAGCTACCTGGTTAGGTTTGCGAAGTTTCTTCCCCCCGCTGTCTCTTCGCTCCCTACTTTGACATCGTCTGATGCCTACTTAATCCTAAGGGAGTATCCTGGCTTCAATTTAATTATAAAAACTCGGTTGCCGAGAAAGAAAAGGAAATAACAAAAATATGTTTACTTTACATAATTTACAAAAATAAAAAAATGCAACAAAAATATTACATGAAAAACACATAAAAATGTGATTTTTTTAAAAACCTTTGTTAAAAAATATGAAAAACATAAAATTGTTTTTCTCATTAGTTTTGTTCAATTTTGTTTAACCCAAAAATAATTGATTGAAAAAAATATATAATTTATTTTACTTAAAAAAATAATTTGAAGAATATAACTATTTATAATGTTTTTTGTGTTTACTTAAATAAAAATGTTTGAAAAAATATAACTTGTTAATTTCTTTTTACTTAAAATGGTACTCTTGCATAATTTGACCCGAATTCTCGTGAATTCCCGTCAAGCATAGATCGGGCGAGACCGGCAATTATCGAAAAAATACAAATGCAAACAAGAAAAAATAACAAACAAAATAAAACTACCTCGAAAAATGAAAATATTTTTATTTCATTTTAGTATTTAATTTTTTTTTTTGCAAAATATTTATCAACAGAAAGTTTGTTTGTTTTTTTTTTTCAAAGAAAAGATTTTTTTAACCATATAATTGTTAGGTGTAAGTACACGTTTTTTATTGTTTGTTTACTGTTTTGATTTCTTTTTTGTAACCGTATTTTTTTCTTGTTTTTTTATTTTCAAGACTTCATGTTCAGTAAAGTTCTTTTGGTGGCACTGTCCATTTGTACATCTCCAGGGGAAACCATCCTTTACACACGATTTGTGTTTACAATTGTTGCAATGTTGCACCTCATTTTTGGGGGGACAGCAATTTCTTCTCCTGACAATCTGACAATATGAGATTGTCTGCAGCAATGTTTTCATTTCTTTTTCTAACATGTATAGATTTATTTTCTTGCCTGTCATTTTTCTGTTTCGCGAGTTTGAAAATATATTTCTTTGTCAGCTTTTCCTTTTTTTTTGTTTTTGTTTTTGTTTTTTTTTGTTTAGTCGTTTTCTTCCAATTCGAATGTCGTCTACTTCCATTTAGATAGCGCTTTTATTTTTTTGGCTAATCAAACTCCCAAAAATTCAATTAAAAATAGTAATAATAAATAAGTGACTAATCAGAAAATAATAAAATCACCCCCGTCCCCTTAATATCACCTTAAAAATGACTAAAAACATAACAAAAAAAAAATTAAATAAATACAATAAAGAGTAGAGTCAGCGTTTCAACATTTGAACAACGCTCAGCTGACCATGATGATTGCCGGTCTCGCTCGATCCATGCATGGCGGAAATCTACGAGAATTCGGGTCAAATTATGCAAGAGTACCCTTAAAATAATTGGTTACAAGAAAAAACAGAAATTATCACGTTGTTTCTTTTTTTTTGTTATATTTTTTTTTTCTGGTGATTTTATTATTTTAAAATATTTTCTTCATTATTTTTCTTTGAGTGGCGTTGTTACACTTTTATAATTGGCAATGCTCGGCCAAAGCCGGCGACTGACATCATGTTCCGAGAAAAACCGAGCGGCCAGTTAGTCACGTCTGGTTCAAATTCTGCACAAGAAAATCAAGCTATCGTCATTATCACAGAGCCATATGAAAATTCATAATTATTACCCATGTCCTCCCTGAAAATTAAATAACAGAGGTGACGGTGATAAAGTGGCTAACGAAATCGACTGACGACCTGGGTGTCCTGAGTCCGAATTCATTTTGTTCCACCAAAATCATTTTCATGTTGGATACCTTCAAGTACGCCATGCATTTCTAGAAAGAATTCTGATTGGAAATACATTGGGAAAACCAATAGCAACAAAAGAATCTTCGTATTTATACGATATTACAATGATTGTGATGATGTCGCATATTTATACGATATGACAATGATTGCGATGATGACTGACTGTCGCATAAGGGATAGCAGACAATGAGAGATCGATGATCACTATTTAATCATATCTTATCAGCGCTTTTTGAATTTAACATGTTTACACGTGACTTGCTTTCATGCAAGTATTTCATCTGCCTTTACTCTATTTGAGCCATGTTACGTCATATATGTTTGTATTAATTCTTATCATCTAGTGATCGTTAATTTAGATTCAAGTGTAACCTTACTTGGCGTTACATTTTACCGTAGTAATTCATAAAAATAAACATGTCCATCCAGTCTAGTGACGTTTGTCCTTTTTCCGATCGCACGCCGGCCGGAGTCGGCCCATTCTTGTCTTCGTCGTTACACGTTTATTTTCTCCGACATCGCACTTTGTTTCCTAATTTGCATATGCGCGTGTTTCAGTTACTGCTGCTGTTAATCTCTTCGCAAGCCACCGATCCTTTGATGTTGCTGCTGCTGCTATTTTTCAATGCGCTTATATGTACTATTATGGTACTATCGCTTCCCCGGGAGGGTTACTTGCTTGAGGAACGTCTTGGGAACACAACCAGCTCTACGGAGAATAAACGATATCTAGCGGTAGGTACATGTTGGAAATCTATAAAAAAAACGGGTCGATATGTCGTCGGCTATAACAGGCTGGCATGGGTCGCTTCTTGTGTGGTCATTGCAGGCATCTTCCCATCGTCGGCATTAATGACATGTCGAAATCGAACACTTGTACAAAAATAGCGAACAAATGCATGTTTATAAAAAATATATATAATTTATTTAACAGTTAACATGTAGGAGGCATATTTAGTCGACCTATTGCGTGCACACCAAAAAAAAACTATGACCTCCGCGTATAGGGTGCAAGCCTCAACTGTTTTTACAACAATGAAATTTCAATTCTCTCTTTCTTCATTGAAAGAGAGAGAAATGGGAGTGAATGAGAGAAATAGAGAAAGAAAAAGAAAGATAGAGAACGAGAGGGGGGCATAAAAAGAGAGAAGGTATATTCATACAGGTTAAATATTGTTTTGTTTCCGAATGCCTCGATGACGCGTTCTCCGGCTTTGACCTTTCAATTTCTAAGGTATTATATCGTTTTGCCCTGGTTCAATATTATAAACAAACTGTCATTCTTGGCTTTAGTTATAGAAGAACATTTTCAAAATCACCAACACCTTTTTAACACATTTGCACTGCACAAGTGCAGATCAAGTTAGGCACAAGGTTCATTAATGTAGAAGCCCCCAGCTCCCTTAAAAGGGGTTACGTCCTTGTGCTAGACTATGTTAAACAAGATGTTGACTCTGACAGAACTTTTATTTTATGTTATTCCAAATCAACCAATTTATATACTAGTGGAGTTACTCGCTCAATATGTATCAGAGCGAGATAACTGTTGTAAGGGCGTAAGTTTCGAATTCCTCGTTGCCAGTGCAGTAGTTTTGCATGCCGGTAATAAGACAAACATAGTGGTATAGTTTATAAAACATGTATAAGCAAAATTGTGTTACAGAACTACATGCCAGGATTATGAGGGCTATAACTGTGTGTTGATGTTTGAACTATTCTATAACAGACACTCCCCCTCTCAGACTGAAAACCAATGCTTTTTTTTTCGTCGCATAACTTTTAGTTGTGCTATTTTTTTTCTTTTATTTTCAAGACTTTTGCTCAGCTCGTAATAGTTAGAAATATTCTATAATCCGTATTTTGAATGTTTAATTTTCTTGGAATTTTTTTTTACCCCATGTGTTAAATATTTTATTTTCATATGTTTGAATTGTGTTGACTTCGTTGTTTCTCGCATTCGTTGCGTTCGACAATTTTTATTCTGCATTCCCGTTTGTCTTACAAAAATTAATCCACGTTCCTTGTTTCAATCTTTCTGTATAGAAAAGAAATCTGTACACATATAGGACCTTATACGAGTCATAAACTTACGCGAAAAACTTGTCTGTGTGAAAGAAATATTTTATAAAGGAAAACCCTTTTAAAAGAATCCCTCCTTCCTTTTTTTCTTTTGTTTTCATATCCCCTTTCTTTTTTACCCTTGTCATCTATCTACCTTAATACTTTGAACCTACCTAAAAATAAATTAAACTTCCACGACTAAATTATCCGCTTGTGGAAATCAAAACTGCGGAGTTACTTCCCAACTGACTACAACATGGTCGTTTTTTATTCCAATATTAAACAAATTCTTACTGAGATGCCCTCATAAATGATGAAATTTTGTCCAATGTTGTCTCACTGTCCAGCAAACCCTTATTCTCGAATAGCTTTTGGATCCTGATAAATAGTGAATCTTTTGACGGTATTTAATGCAGAGTTCGATACTTTTTGTAAAATTCTTTATGCTAAAATGTTTTAAAAACATCTTCAAATATTTATAGGTAATTTTATTGGTTTGTTCTTTCTTTTTCTAATAAAAAGAATAGAGAGGACTCCGAAAGGTTTATCTCGTGATAATGATAATCCTGCAGAAAGAACAGTTTAACCAAGGGTGTTCAAAGTAATCTAATGCCCTTCCCAGAACCATGATTTTCCTATATCGAATAATATAAACGACGTTAGCAGACATGGACGTGAATTGAAAAAGGGATACAACATTTGTGTTCTTGGATTTCCACCTCCGCAATGCGTTGCACAATGATGGAATTAACTATCCCGACGGAATACAAAAATAGCCGTGAACGAAGCCGTTGGCATTCTTATTAGGGGCAAAAATATGTCGTCGTGTCTGGAAGAGTACACATCCTAAAATAATACCTCACTTTAACAAAGTGCTGTATTGTGTATAGCGAGTGTATATATTCATGAGTTTCTATTATCGTCTAGTGTATCTACTATCGTCCAGTGTGTAACTGTATGCCAGTGTACACAGGTGTCGCTATGAGTGTCTAGCGTTGTGATCGTCTAATCTGGAATGTACATTTAAATACAATTCATGATAATATACTTAAATATCAATATACAACAATATCTTTACAACACCAAGGACGAATAACACTTATTTGGGATTTCAACGGCTGGCTATTCAGGAACATATTTGGTCCATCCTTTCGTCTTTTCTTGAAGGAAAAGTTGCAATTTAATTTCTTCCCCAAAACGACATAGTGTCTGGTTTTATTTTTCACAACTTTTTATTCCAGAGTATTCTTTTTACTTTTGAGAAGTTGCTTCGCTAATTTATACATTTGACAAGCGTTAGAACCTTCGCTTTCCCGGGTGCTCCGAGCCATTATGACGGGTCGGCTCTTCAACTCTCTGTCTGTCTCGTTCGAGCCCTAAACACTAACTAATTTCCACATATCTCAAAAAGACCAGCTCCTGCCTCTAAATGATATTATTAGTATACGTCACTAAGATAATCCCCTCATGTTTATACCTGCCATTAAAAGTTGTCAACTAAATTTTTATGATAACATTTTTAAGTTCGTACATTCCTAAATTAATGAAAATAAATATTTATTTAAAATATTTTTGTTATTCTAAAACTTATTTTAGCTGATAAAACTTTTAGCTTGAATTATAATAATAATCGTTGACAAGCATACTTTTGGCGTTGCTCGGTCAATATCTAACACAAGAAAGGTTTTGATGGTTCAGGTAAATATCTAGGTTGTGGAAATTATTGCGAATGAAGAGTCTTCGATTGGTATGGAAACGATGGATGTTTCAGAACAAGAACAGAATTAGAGGAACATCGGTTATTAATACAGTGCATGTCTAGCTCTCCCTAAAAGGGAAACCTTGATTAGGACAAAAATAAAAAAATTGCCTATGTCTAGAAGTATTTCTCCCTCACTTACCGAGGACATAAAACATGGCGTGTAGAGTTAGAACAGATACCACATTTTGTGCAAAGAACAAATATATCTGACTTGTCAAAAGATGCGTGTGTCAGACTTATTGACAACCATTTTTGGTATGAATAAAATTCATTCTTTAAAGTCCATTGTTCCTTGTTATATCGTCTTTCAATATTGTATTGTTCCTATTGCCTCTTTTGTCAAAATGCAAAGCGTAGTATCTGTTCTGATACTACACTTCATCTTTTCTGTCTTAGGTCAATAACGAAGAAATACTTTTATTTTTGTTTCGATCGGGGGTGCCTCTTTTTGAGGAGAGTTCAATCTTTCTCACATTAATTCGTGACCTTGTGCCTGACTTTGTCATCGTGGGATGTCAAGTAAAGAAGTGTATCCCATTTCTAACCAGCATTTCCATACCAACAAAAGACATAGAGACTGACTCTTAAACGACCAGGCCCTTCTTTGTCGGAGTGATAGTATGGGTCTTAGATATGCACCAACCCAGGCATTAACCTTTTTGCAGGGATGGGGAGTATTATCTACCCTAGGAGCTGCCCTAATGAATAATGTCAACAGGTCCATTCAGCTATTAAAAATCCTCTAAGACTAAGGTGACTTTTATTTTCTGTCCTAATCCAGAGCCCCATTTTACGGAAATGCATTTTTCCCACATTTCCGGACTCTTCTTTCACGGGGAAAAAGTAAATAGAGGCGTTTGTTGCCATAGGTTTTTTTTGTTTTTTTTGTAAAGTCTGACAGATCTGCTGCTATTATTATTATTAGTATTATTATTATCATTAGTAGTTGTAGTAGTACTAGTAGTAGTAAGGAAATCACTTTTGTATTCCAGATATCAAAGGATCAATTAAAGTTTCTTTACATAACGAGGCACCGCTTAAAATTAGACGGCGATGTAAGTGTTTCACTATGGAAAAAAATCGTTAATGTTACCTTTTTTTCCATCATAATTACATTCGCTGTCTCGGATATGTTTTGTTTTGTTTTGTTTTTTTTCATTGTGTTGAAGATTGATTTATTTTGTGTATATATCGATTGCGAATACACGCCCGCACGAATTCTTTGAAGTAAGCCGAAATTGCGTGCTGTTACAACTGAATTAAGCTCCTAAAACGTAAAGACGAATAAAGAAAATTATCGGTGTTTTACGCTCTTTAATGTGTCTTATTTCGAAACGCAGTGAAAACTGGGACAAAGCTACATTATAATTAATAACAGAAAACAAAAGTTGGTGAAAATGGAATTTCAACAAACGTGTTACCAAACGCAATATCTAAGTAATTGCATATTTTTTCTTCTTAAAGTGCATTCATCATCATATGATATTAATCTGAGCATTATATTGTTAATATTGGTTTCTGGTATTTATGGGAGAGACCATGCAAAAGTTACCAACATCCTAAGTGGTTTTATATTAGGTTGATAAAAATGTTTTTGCAGTTTTAAACTTTTAAATTCAGATCAATACATCTCGGATCAGGCAAAATATTATTGAGCGAAATAAGAACTATCAAAATCAACACAGTTTTGCCAACGCAAAACAAATGTATTTATGCTAGTAACGTAAAAGCTTGCGTTCTGGTGGCGATGGAATCACTAAAGGTGTTTTAGATATCGCTTAGGTTTTTGAAGCATTTCTCACACAGAAATTTGTCGAGATGCTTGAAAAGCGTTGTAGTAAAGTGTGGTGAAAGCTCTGAAAAGTATGACGAATGAGGCAGTTTCATAGCCCAATTCGTTCAACTACTGCAGGGTCTGTTTAGCAACGTGCGGTCGGGCACCGTCGAGGAGGAGAATTGGGCCTTTTTCTGTTGACTAATGCTGGATTTCATGATTGTAGAGTTTGTTATTTGTAAAGTTTCTGATGCATTTCGTCCATTTATTGACTATTTCTCCGCCGTAATGTATTCAAAAAACTGTAATGGATCAGACCGGTTGCAGACTACCAAACAGTCAGCATGACCTTCTTTTGGTTCAACTTTGGTTTCGGGAAGTGTCGCGGGGCTTCGTCGGCGTCTAACCACTGAGTTGAGCGTCGTCGGTTGTCGAAAAGAATCCACTTTTTATCGCAAGTCACAACCCGATTAAGAAACGTGTCGTTCTTGATGCGTAAAGGAAGGGAAGATTACACGTCATAACGGCGTTTCGTTTGCTTGTCGTTCAATTCCTTACGTACCCATTCATCAAGTTTTTTCTTTCCAATCTTGAGAGATCAAGTGGCTGAACATCGTTCTAGACTTTAGGTCTAATTCAGAAGCAAGTTTCTGAACAGTTGTGTGTGGATTAGCTTCGACTAAAGCTCTTAATTGATTGTTGTCAACATCCGATGGCCGACCACTATTCTCATCGTCTTCAAGAGTCTCATGGCCGCCAAGAAATTTCTATAACCACCATCCTATTGTACGTTCAGTAGTGATTCCTGGGTCAAACGCTTCGTTGATATCGCGAGCTATTTCAACAGTTTTTAGATTGAATTGAAATAAGAAAATTGTGCGAATTTACTTTTTTTCTATGTTGTATTAAACGTTCTGAAAAGAAAACATAATTGTTTTTAAACGATTTTTATTTAAACAAGTAGATAGAGCGAAAACAGCTCTTTAAAATAATATATATAGTAAGGGTATTATCCTGAAAACTTATTTGAAAAAACATAATTTGAAATAAAAATAAAAAATTCCACAAAAGCCTTCTTTTCAACATAATAGAACGAAGTGAATTCGAAACATGTAGGTCGTTAACCAGTTGACCGCAATTACTTCATTTTATAGGGTATTAAAGCTTATTTATTTAAATACACGTAATCGAAGAAGAACGGGACGAAAAAGTAAACAAAGTTCAATGATATCATAAAAGTGACAGCAGTCATTATGGATTATTACTATAACAAAAGTTGATTTGAACGAATGCCCTATTCAAACGCTTTAAAACACTTTCTTGCATGTTTACTCCCTTTTTTTGTTGTTAACTATAATACCCCTTTTTTGTTGTAAACTATAATACCCCTTTTTTGTTGTTAACTATAATACCCCTTTTTTGTTGTTAACTATAATACACTTTTTTGTTGTTAACTATAATACCCCTTTTTGTTGTTAACTATAATACCCCTTTTTTGTTGTTAACTATAACACCCTTTTTTGTTGTTAACTATAATACCCCTTTTTTGTTGTTAACTATAATACCCCTTTTTTGTTGTTAACTATAACACCCTTTTTTGTTGTTAACTATAATACCCCTTTTTTGTTGTTAACTATAATACCCCTTTTTTGTTGTTAACTATAACACCCTTTTTTTGTTGTTAACTATAATACCCCTTTTTTGTTGTTAACTATAATACCCCTTTTTTGTTGTTAACTATAATACCCTTTTTTGTTGTTAACTATAACACCCTTTTTTGTTGTTAACTATAACACCCTTTTTTTGTTGTTAACTATAACACCCTTTTTTGTTGTTAACTATAATACCCCTTTTTTGTTGTTAACTATAATACCCTTTTTTGTTATTAACTATAACACCCTTTTTTGTTGTTAACTATAATACCCCTTTTTGTTGTTAACTATAATACCCTTTTTTGTTGTTAACTATAACACCCTTTTTTGTTGTTAACTATAATACCCCTTTTTTGTTGTTAACTATAATACCCTTTTTTTGTTGTTAACTATAACACCCTTTTTTGTTGTTAACTATAATACCCTTTTTTTGTTGTTAACTATAACACCCTTTTTGGTTGTTAACTATAATACCCTTTTTTGTTGTTAACTATAACGCCCTTTTTTGTTGTTTACTATAATACCCCTTTTTGTTGTTAACTATAACACCCTTTTTTGTTGTTAACTATAATACCCCTTTTTTGTTGTTAACTATAATACCCTTTTTTTGTTGTTAACTATAACACCCTTTTTTGTTGTTAACTATAATACCCTTTTTTTGTTGTTAACTATAACACCCTTTTTGGTTGTTAACTATAATACCCTTTTTTGTTGTTAACTATAACGCCCTTTTTTGTTGTTTACTATAATACCCCTTTTTGTTGTTAACTATAATACCCTTTTTTGTTGTTAACTATAATACCCCTTTTCCGCAATTGAAAATAAACTAGGAATTATTTATTAAATAACAAAATAAATTCTCGAGGCGCGTGTTAGAAATTTGTATTTAATTGCGATTAATTAATTTAAAGTAAAAAGAAAATGGTAAGAATTTACAAGTCGGGACTAAGTGTATGGTTATCCTAAAATACTATTCATGGTATTGTATAATAAAATTTACACTCACTTTCGTAAGTAAACCATATTCGCTAAGACTGGTTTGTCGACCAAGTGTCAGCCATTAAGTTTCAATGGTCATTTTTTTCGTAACATTTACGTATTATTATCATAGAGGTTTTTATGTTTTAAGTCGTGTTAAGAATTATAAAATTATATATATATATATATATATATATATATATATATATATATATATATATATATTATGTTAATGGATTGATAGGTGCTATTTTTTCTGAGGAGTTAATGGCGGAATAGATTCCTTGATTGATATAATTATAAATGAATGATTTTGCGTTACGAAACAGTTGCTGTCATGAATTGTGAACGTCAACCTACTTAAACGTATAAATTGTAACAAGTTCAACATCATGAAATTTAAAGTATAGATTTTTGTCATTTATTTGTTATATGGCAAGCCATACATTTTTAATAACTAACTAACTAAAAAAAATAATTATGTCCGAAGTACATCTTTATTTTTTCACTTTCCGGACTCACCCCTTTTCCCAGAAAGATCAGACACCAGTACTCTTCTACTACACTATCAACCCTTCTACTGCTTCTCGAAAGTCTCTCCTCGACATTAACTTGCTTCCAAGTTAGACAAAGATACAGCTTTGCAGATATACATCTTGTCTAGGCGGTCGCATTGTTGGATATTTTCCACTGACTCTGCTCTTTATTTGGACCACTTGGCCAAACAAATGGAGACTCCATTTTCGATCACTTTTTCGAAATGGGGCCAGCATATCGCAATTACGACCAGAACGTCGGATGCTCCATGTTGGTGGTAGCTTTATCGCATATGGACTCGAACCCCAGACCCTCAGATTAAAAGTTTGATGCTCTACCGACCCAACCATCCCACTCGCGTTCTCGACTTTCAGCATAGGCCTAAGTCCCAGTTTTTTTCCTTTACTGTAATGCTCTGACGTCTTTCTCTGAGTGGTCCTATTACTGGAGCTTTGTTCTATTTTATCTACTACTTCGGGACTTCACAAAGCTCTTCTACTAACTCCCTTGGTTGGTCTAAGCCAAGATACGCCTTCACACTGATTCACTCGGAGCCTGTTTGAGTTCCTGGAACCCGACAAGATACGGAATCATCACTCCCTAACTAATGCGCCAAAGCTTACTTGCACATCGATTTCTAACTAAGTAGCTTTCCCTTTGTGATTTTTCCGCATTCCCAGCAAGTCCCAAGATTCCAACCCAGATATCCCTCACACATTCCTCTAAAAAAAATAAAAAAAATAATAAGGCTCTATCTTGTCCCTTACGTAATCTGCATCTTTCCTTTTCTTCTATCTCCCCGTGATTAGGTTTGGTACCGACTGTCCAGTTGCTCCGTACCCTGAGGAATTATCGCGACCTCGCACGCCAGACTTTTGTTGGACAAGACTTATTGCCGTTGCTTGGGCCTACGTGGCATCTTCCAACTCACTGGAACCACTAGTATTGTTTTAACAGGGTACTCATTACTCTAAAATAGTATTTCCTCTGCCAAATTTTCTAATTTGTGACAATACCGTGGCTTATAAAAAAAAATAAAACAACAGAAAAAACTGCTTTATACAGCCTAATCGCCTTGTAATTCTCATGAAAAAAATGCAACTACGCGCTAAACGTCCCTAAAATATAACTAAACCAACCAAATCTATTCCAAAATAATTTAATTTAATAATACCAATTAAATTCACCCAGCATGGTTTTTTTTTTAAATTTTGGTACCTTTGTTTCACAATAGGGTAACATTTTATTTTCCTAAGTACTTGCATACATATTTCATTCATCTTCTCTTGAGCGATTCGTAACATAATGGCCACGTCAGCCATTGCACCCCCTCTGCCCCTTACGCCATGTCAGAGGGCATTTCATTTGCTCTCTGAAGTTGATTACAACTAGATCCGCTCACGCTGGACAGGATACATTCCGTTTACTGCTATGTCAGAAAAACCTTTTTTTTTCCAAAGTCGGTAAGCGCAACCTGCCTTGAAGACACATAGCTTCACGGAAAACATCGGATTTCCACACATGAAGTACTCAAACTTGCTCCATGTTGATTCTACTCGAAATCAACAGAAATCACGATAAAAAAAATAAAATTCGAATCATTTCCCGAGAATAATGAAATTAATAACTACCCATGTAATTCAACACCTCTCCAAAATTCTAACATGCTTGCCACAGAAATTAAATTCCATTCACGCCCCACTTTTTTCTTTCATTTCTTCATATAGTTTATTTAACCCTATATTTATCCTTTTCTTTTCTCCCTTACTTATGTGGTCAAAACGTCACTCATGTCGAATAGAACATTTATTCTACATTTCGAAAATTGAAATTAATACCGACTGAACCTTTGACTCTTCCGAAACTTTTTTTTTAATCATTTATTACACTGTTTAAATTTTATTTCTTTCTCTTTTTCCCTATTTTATTATTACTATTATGATTATTAATTAATTAATTTACACGTTCTTTCTTTTATTAATCATTCTTTCAATAGACCCCACAAGCAAAGATTCCACCTCACCATTCTGCGTAAAAAAAAATACATGTCAAAGAACAAGAAAATTCTGCCAATACCGTTTGACAACACATCAATTACATAAAAATAATAAATTAAAAAATACAAAAATATCCTATAAGCAATCACAAAGTCCCATCTCACTAACAACAAAATTCCAAATAACAAAACACAGATTCGTGGATACTCCTTTTGACCACGTCATCAAAAAAAAAAAAATTCCACGAAAAATTCGCACAATCAGCGAAAAAGAAAAAAAGATCATTTTACAGGACATGACCATTGTCTTTTCATCAACAGTACATATTGTTTTTCATTAAAAGTTACATTTAGTTCACAGTTTAAAAATGACACAAAATATTCATAACACATATTTTTGATTGACGTGTTTATCTTTTTTTTTTGGTAAAGGCTCATTACAGTCATGTGTTCTATTTCTTTTTTTTTCTTTTTGGTTTTCTCACTGGCTGTTTTTAAAAATTTTCAGAATAAGGCCATTCTTCTAATTTTGACATTAAGTGATATTTTTCTTCGTTCATAACGAGCTAATTCCCAATACGATAAACATTTTTTTAAACTATTTTCTATATATAAAGTTTTACATCTGTGTGTCAGTATGTCTTCCTTTTCTTTCTTCGTGAAAAGGTTGTACGTGTGTATTGCTTTTCTTTTTTTTTTCTTTTTTTTTCTTATTTATTTTTCTAATTCGCCTAGTGTTTTAATGGACCCTACGTTGTGTGTGTGTTGATTTGTATTTTTTTTTTACTGTTCTTTCTTTTTCTTTTTTTCCATACATTTTATTGTTTTTCTTGTCCTTTTTTTTCTTTTTTTTTATTTTAGTCTATTTCTTTTTTCTTGACACTAAATCTCCACGCTTCCACGTTGTATTTTCTTAAACACAGGTTCGATTATCGCATCGGTGATGCGACTGGTCGACGAGCACCAAATTGAATATGTTATATATTCTTATCATCGACCAGTCGCATCACCGAGGGGGGGGGGAGAGATGCTCGTTAACAGTTATATGCTCTGTAATTACATTGAGCTTCATAAATTAAGGATTGGTATAAATAAAAGGTAAAATATAATTGAAAACTATTTCCACAACATATATATATATATATATAAACGGGCACAGTGTGCACTTTATGTGATATCTCCTTTATTTATTCACCGATTGCCCTTATTTTACAGGGCATGGCAGAATCAACGACCGTGAGTAGACCAAGACCACAGTGGGAGCTGGGACAAAGAATACACTGTGTTAAATTTTACTACAAGACAGGTTCGTTTAAGAAAATCCATGATAGTTTCATGCGTCCGTTCGAATGTGAAAAGGCTCCATCCAAAAGCAGAATTCAGAACTGGGTGGATCACTTTGAGAAGTATGGGACCGTGGAGAACCTCAACGCTGCCAGAAAGAACCGTCCAAGCAACTCGGGACGTCCCAGGAAGCGAACAGTTGAGCTGGTCGAAAGAGTGAGAGAGTCTCTCCAGCAGAGTCCGAAACGCTCTGTGCGTAAGCGAAGTCAGTCCCTCGGTATGTCCCGTGAGACTTGTAGGAAAGTGTTGGTGAACGATATCAGGGCTTACCCATACAGAATACAGATGCTGCATATCCTTACAGCCTCAGACAAGAAGCAGAGGGGGATATGGCAGTCAAGATGCTCGAGAAGATCGAGGAGACACCAAGTTTCTTTAACCTCCTTTGGACCTCAGATAAAGCCCACTTCCATCTTGATGGAAAGACGAACTCCAAGACAAATGCCTTCTGGGGGTCCTCTAGGCCCAATGAAGTAGCCACCAAGCCCCTGCACTCTCCTAAGTGCATGGTGTAGGCTGCAATCTCGGCCAGAAGCATCATCGGACCAATCTTCATTGAAGAATCTGGCGCAGTAGTGACAGTCACCAAGGAACAGTATGTGGAGGTCCTCTAAACCTTCAAGAGTGAGCTCCAGACCCTCTATCCATCGCTCATGAGCAAGTTCTGGTTCCAGCAGGACGGAGCAAGTTCTCACATCTCAAACCTGTCCCAATATTGGCTGAAAGAGAACTTCGGGGGTCGAGTGATCAGTCTCAAGACTGATTTTGAGTGGGCACCACATAGCCCGGATCTAAGTCTCCAGATATTTTTCTTTGGGGCTATCTTAAGGACAGAGCCTACGCAGGGAAACCCAAAACCATCACGGAACTCAAGGAAGCCATCAGGGAGGAGATGAGGGCCATTACCAATTCGGTCTGTAAGAATGTCATAGACAACTTTGTGCTGTGCCTCAAGAAATGCACGGAGCTAAATGGAGGCCATACAGAACATATGTTGTAGAACGGAGAAAAAAAAGCCAAAGACCTTAGTGTTTTGATGATATGTTTTGAATATAATAAACTAGTTATGACCAAAGTTTCATTTCATTCGGACAAAACACTAAGAAACGGGGCTTAATTAGAGTTGGGGCCCATTTTTTTTGGGGGGGGGGTCACCCTATATATATATATATATATATATATATATATATATATATATATATATATATATATATGACCCATTTA